>NW_027069962.1:32116-54306 GCF_002906115.3 Quercus suber | reverse complement strand
TGGAATACAGAAGCAAAATCCCCGAAATCCCCTCCTAAAATTCCATTACCATAATAAGGTCACGTCAATCTGTGACTGTGAGCTCTCTCTTCCTCTCCTTGAGGTCATCTTATATGTTAGAAAATTCTCTCTTCTTGTACTAAAAAGAGAAACAAATAAATAAATAAACAATGAAACCCCTCCAAAGCTCTCTATATATATTGAGTCTTCTATAGGTTCGTTTAGTGTGTTCTCTCCCCCCTCTCTTTCTCTCTCTTTTTCTCTCTGCATTTTCTTGGTGATTACCATGCATTCAAGAAAGATTTGAGGCTTGTGATCTCTCCCCCCCTCTCTCTCTATCTCTTTCTCTCTGCATTTTCTTGGTGATTACCATGCATTCAAGAAGGATTTGAGGCTTGTGACGAAGAGGAAAAGGTGATTCTGGTTATGCCTGGCTCCCTGTATGCCACAAGCATGAACCAATCTGTTTGTTGATTGACTAATGCCGGTGGCGTGCGAGGAGCCAAGCATACCATATCTCTCTCCCTAGCTCCTTACTGTTTCCAATTTTTTTTGCTTTAGATTTTGTTAATCTCTCTCTGTACTTTTCATGAATATGAAGTTTGTTCAATTTTTTGCTATCTTGAATTTTTCAACAATCACATTAAAGGGTTTACTTTTCTGTCTAATCATCTTTGCTAAAAGAAAACATTCATTCAGATTTCAAACCATGTGCAGCCCAAAGATATTTGTGTTTGACCATAAATCTCGTAAAGTCATAGCTCCTTTTCTTTCTTTAACACATGATTTAGCCAACAAAGAAAGCTTCAAACTGGATTTATTTTCCTTAAAATGTGTTGGCGCTAGATTAATCAAGGAATGGTTAGTCAAGCAGAGATGGGTTGTTGTTTCCTTTTCATTTAAATCCAAATAAACGTAAATTTTCAAAATCATATTTTCTTAATTTTTAGTTCTCTTTCTTTAGTCACATTCAAGATTTACACTCATCATGAGCAGTAGATCAAAATTGTTGTTAGTTCTCCAACTTTGTGTAAACAATTTGTATTTCTTGTTTAATGTAATAACATATATATATGTCCGATTTGATTTTACCATTTATGAAATCTGGTTTTCTTGTGACTCTACTTGGGAAGGAGGGCTTGGAGGTACTAGTGTTTAATTTGTTTCAGGTTGCAGCAACTTCAATCTGCATCAAAGGGACATATTCAAGAGTTAATTGTGCAATCCATTGGAAAGGAATGTCAAGGACATCGATCAATTCCCTCAATACTATTACCACAGCAAATTTACTTCTTGTTTCCAATCTCGTTCCAGTCAAACTGCAAAAGAGCCTTAATTTTAGAGAGACACAGAACAACATTGCTATTCCCAAACTACCCTTAGACTGTATTTTTGTCTGTAAAACTAATTTACTATTCATGATGAATACATTGCTCTTTTATAGTATGTTTATTTTTGGTGTTGATGAGATTTGATTGTAAACCATAATTAATTTACCATCCTTCTTTGTGAAGAAAGAACAGATTCTTGATCTTTATCATAATTATCGTTATTATTAGTATTTGGTTAATTACTGCATGTATGTACGGTTGTGTTTTTTTTTTTTTTTAGTAAATATTTTTCAGGAAAACATTTTACACATTTTATGTTGTTTATTTCACAATAAAATGGTTAGTTAACTGTAAAATATTTTAAGTCAAAGGGAAATCCAAGGAAAAATTTTGTAAAATGTTTTACCATTGCAACAAAGGTAAAACATTTTCCAAAATTCTCACACAGCTATACCTCTCTCTCTCTCTCTCTCTCTCCTACAAACAGACCAATGAGCTACTCATCATTGGCCACCAATCCAATTGTTCGGCCCACCCATCACCGGTTTCACCTCCACACACCGATTCTCAAGTTTGAACTTCCTGAGTTTATATTTATTTATTTATATATATTTTTGCTTGATCACTCCTAAGTGCAGGAGATTATAGTAATATAATTCTCAGTGTACCGAGATCGAACCACAAGGAGTAGGGTAAATTCAAAGTCAATATAATTAAACAACAATTTGGGTGAAGAAGAAAAGTACTTTTACTTGGTGATTGTTAACAAGAATAATAATAGAAACTGATTTAAATCAATAATGTAAATACTAGGGCATCGAGGTGCTTTCCTATATCGATATGAAATTCTTTGTGATCTAAGAAAATATATATTTCATAATTAATTGTTCTTATACAATTAAAAACTTATGATTCGGTTGAATTGAGACAATTTAAGAATGCATGATAACCTTGATTAATAGTGCAATTAGAATAGTTTTCAGAAAAATTCGTTCACTTTAAAATGTAATTTCTATTTGAAAATATTAGAAATTCATCTAAACAATAAGAAAACATGATTGAACTTATTGAAAGTATGGAAGAATTAATACATCAACAAAAATCTAATTGAACAATCAAATATATTATTGTCTATAATCTTAAAAAGAATCACATTGAATATTCATATCATATAGAAGAAACATAACCCCTAGTCCTAATAAAGAGTTTAGGCTGCCATTAGAGAAAGAAAATACAAAGTTATCTCTTTGTAAAATTTGTTCTCCACAGCCTCTCTTCCAAACTCTAACGTAAAAGTGTTCAAAGAAAATAAAACTTTTACTATTTAATTTTTGTCCAGACTTTCAGCAAAAATTTGTGAGTTAATTTCGGCCTTCAAAAATTGTAAATTTCAAAAAACTCAAAACTAGAAAGTTGTAGATATTTAAGTCACAGTTTCAGCCCATCCAGTCTTGAGTCAATTGGATTTTTAAGGAGAGAAATACGCCTAAAATACTGATCAGTGCTCAAATCTGATTTTTCCTTTTTCAAATGTTGTCTCTTTGATTTCTTTCCTTATTTGAAACTTCCAAACATGGTAAACGACCCAAGCACTCCAGCTACACCTCCTTAGACATTTAAGCATGGTCCTTTAGCTTTTTTTTTAATTCTAATTTGGCCTATATTCTCTCACAAATTCTTGTAAACTCATTTTTTCACATGATTTCCTGAAAGTAGAAAATTACACATAATGAATGATATTTTATTTAAAAAATTATGTAAAGATAGATAATAGGGACTAATGCAAATCATAGATTAATTATACAAATTAAGCATAATAATAAGGAGATAACGCCCACATAAATATATAACAAGTATACATTTTAAGGTGTTACCAATTTTCCACCTCCATCCGCTCTTCTTCCACCTTCATTAGCTCACCCACTGGTTCTCAGATTTATTATTTTTTTTATTTTTTTATTTATTTTTTTACCACTGCATGGATTTAATAATCTGGGTTTTTTAGTGTTGTGTGGGCTTACTAACTTCAGTTTTTAGGCCTAGTTGTGGATTTTGTTGGGTGGTTGGGATGATTTGTGGGTCATGATAGCGGCTGGAAAGCTTGGGATTGTGGCATGTGATGGGTGGTTAGCTAGTTATTTTTTTTTCCCCTCTC
The DNA here is from genome assembly GCF_002906115.3 of Quercus suber. Lineage (NCBI taxonomy): Eukaryota > Viridiplantae > Streptophyta > Magnoliopsida > Fagales > Fagaceae > Quercus > Quercus suber. Next base: position 50,820 of record NW_027069962.1, on the reverse strand, counting down.
CAATATGTGTTCGTATTTGAGTGGTCAGTGGCGTGGTGGTGGGTTGGGTTTTGCCGATTTGGTGATGGTTGCTTGGATGTGTTGGAATGTGAGATTAGGAAAATTTTTCATTCTACTGTGAAACAAAAACTTGAAAATGGGTTCTTGTCGTTTTCAATTACACATCAAATATTGTAAAATGAAAATGTTTTCAGTAAAATATTTTACTTTGAAATAAACGAGCATTAATTTAAGTTTACAAATTGTATAGACATCGTTTCACCCTATGACTCATGAAGAGTATACTAAAATTATTTATGCAATTTACTGTAAGTGAAACTTTGGTACCAAACTCTTTTTTCTTCTTTTCAAAAAATTAAAACACTATTTTGATTAAAACTCAATTATCAAAAGTTTCAAGATATATAAAACGAGTTTCATTACTTGTTTTACATGCCATTCATTTTTCATGTAACTTAAAGTAACTTTGTTCTTTTATGTTTACTATCTATTTTATTTTATTTTATTGAAATATTTGGTTTAGTTTACATAAAATTTTTGATTAAGTAACGCATTTCTCAGGTATGATAGTAACGCATTTCACAGGTATGATAATAGATAATAAATGTTGTGTCCAACACATTATAGTTGTGTACTCGTATCAAATGTCTCAACACAAGTGTTTCACGTGGTACAACAACATATTTTCATCATGTAGTATCCACCTTAAATATATATATATATATATATTTTTTTTTTTTAAAGTATTTTCATCATGTAGTATCCACCTTAAATATATATATATATATATATTTTTTTTTTTTAAAGCTTGAAATGAAACTTTTTCACCATAATTTAAAGAAGTTTAGAAAAAATATTCCAGTTAACCAAAATTTTAGAAAATTTTTATTATTTATTTTGCTTTAATCATAAACCATAATTTATTAATAATAAATGAGAAGTGCTACTTAGCTTTTCTCATAATGAAAATTAGGTCTTGCGCGTTATGTTTACATTTGATATCATTGGTCAAGATACCAATTAATTTTTGGTATAGACAAAAATATAACCCCAAATTTCTTATTCGAAGATAAAAGACTTTACCAATTGAGCTTTTTTTGTTGAGAAAAGCTAGTTGAGTTAACTGGAACCCACTCTTTTAAAAATTTTATTATAATAAGAAAATCTTATACCTTTTAATTAATTCATCAAGTTGATGATAAACATATGGACGTATTTGTGGACATTATACACTTATAAGTAAAACCTCATTACACAAGTTTCGCGAAATTTAGAATATTATTATGGTTAAAACTAAATACCAAAATTTTCAAGAAAAGTTAAAAGGAGTTTAGTTATTTATTTTAATAATAATATATTATAATTCTTAGATTTATTAAAATTTTGGTTTTTCACGATATGCTTTTCACCACACTACTTAGACTAAAGTCTATTCTTCTATTTTTATTATGGATTTTATTAAATTACAATCATATTATTAAAAAAAATTCTTAATTTACATCTAATTATTTATTAATCCGTGAATCAAATTAATATAATACTAATTAGTTACCATTGCCAATTAATATGATTTTTGAGTTATCATGTGTTGGAGTACTTTTCTTGTTTCCATAATATGTTTCATGTTTTGATACGTTAATAGGTAGATGTATAACCAAATTTGAAAGGGAAGTCAAGTTTAGAACAGGTTATCCATTGCTGGCTACCATTTTGTTTCCCCCTTTAACAATAAAATAATCTAATTAGTAAGTTAGATAATATAAAAGATGATGTAGAAATGGAGATTGACAATATAAGAAAGGAAATAGTTTTTGCTTCATGGATATGGTTAGATTATAAAAGCATCAAGCAACAGCAATAACAGTAAGAGATTCTATGGTGAAGAAAGACATCCGGCAACATTGATCTTAGTTACCATTAAAAAAAAACATTGATCTTAGTTGTGACATGACATGTAGTGATATTGTCTAAATAAGTAACACGGCTTCTAGTGGCAATGCAAGTACCAATGTGAGATATCCAGAAGTAATGAAAGACAATTTAGCAATAATATTATGAGATATCCAGCAATAAAAGCATGGCAAAAGGAGTGGAGAATCAAATGGATCTAACAATAATCTTATATGTGATGTCCAGCAAGGGCAGCAAGATCTCTGCTTTAGTAGAATCTCATGATTTATAGAATGACCTCATAACAGAAAATAAGATAACCATTCAGTTTCGTGGATTTCGCCATATTCTAGGACCAAGCTGTTAGTCCACACTACCTATTCTGTAGGATTTGGTTTTTGGTTTACACATAGGCCTATTCATGATGAAACTACTGGACTTCATTCTGTTCATAAAAAAACACTGCTAAAACCCAATGCCACATCCCACGATAAACAAATAAACGAACCCACCAACACTTATCTATCATAGACTTACTTGCTGGAGCTCATTCTTGATCCTCAACAATGGAGGATCCATCAGAGACCATTCTTGAAGTGGGTGAAAGGCTCATGGTTTCACCAACTGGAAGAGAGCCATATTTAAGAATTGCCCATTTTCTCAAACCCTCCATATACTCCATCAGTGGACCAAACTGAGAGCTCCCTCCATTCAGTCCTTGCTCCCTTCCATCAAGTCTTAAGCCACAAGTATTATATTTCTTAGTGAAAGAATATACATAAGTGTCTTTATATAGAGGCATATGAGTACAGTACAAGTAAAAGTGTAATACAAAAATGTGTGTTATACAAGTAATCTAGTTGGGCCTAAAGCCCACAGCACTATACACGTTAACAGGTCCCCTCAAACTTAAGGTGAATGTGAGACCAACTTGAGGTTGTCAACCAAAGTACGAAGGCGTCCCTTAAAATGTGACTTGGTGAAGATATCTACAACTTGATCTTTAGAGGAGACTGAGATCAGCTTGAGAGCACCATGGACAAGATGATAACGAATAAAATGATAATCAATCTCGATGTATTTAGTCCATTCATGGAATACATTATTGTAAGCAATATGAATAGCATTTTAGTTGTCACAATAAAGAGAAGTAGCAGAGGATGTAGACACACCTAAGTCCCTGAGAAGCCATTGTAGTCAAAGGAGTTCAGATGTGGTATCAATAAGGGCACGATATTCTGCTTTAGTATTAGAGCGGGCCACATGAGTTTGTTTCTTACTTCGCCAAGAAATCAGAGAAGAACCAAGAAAAAAGTAATAAACAGTGGTGGACCTACGATTAGTGGGATCTCCTGCCCAATCAGTATCATAAAATGCGCGGAGAATAAGAGGAGACTAAGCAGAGTAGAAAAGATCATGGAAGAGAATGCCCTTTAGGTATCGAAGAATAAGCAGAACAGCAGCATAGTGAGTCGATCGTGGAGTAGACAGATACTGGCTCACTTAGTGAACAGCATAGAAAATAACTAGACAAGTGACAGTGAGAGTGAGATAAACCAAGTTGCCAACTATGCGTCTGTTAAGAGAGGGATTATACAATGGTTTCCCCCCTGAGGGAGTTAGATGTGCATTATGCTCAACTGGATTGTCAACAGTCTTGCTATTAGTAAGTCCAGCTTAAGACAAGAGTTCAGAGGCATAGTTGGCTTGAGTAATATAAAGTCCATCTATAGAATGAGTGATTTCAAGACCCAAGAAGTAGCTAAGATATCCAAGATCTTTCATCTGAAACTGCTGACTGAGAAAATTCTTGAGTTCTTGAATGCCACTGAGGTCATCACCAGTTATGATCATATCATCTACATACAGGAGAAGTAAAATAGTGCTTTTGTCAGTATGATGAAGAAATAAGGCAGAATCATAATGACTGGCTATGTAACCTAAACGAGAGATGGTAGAGTTGAATTTGGCAAACCAAGCTCGTGGAGCTTATTTAAGGCCATAAAGTGCACATCGAAGGTAACAAACCATGTTTGAGTTTAAAGAGAGACTAGGAGGAGGTTGCATATAAACTTCTTTACTTAAATCCCCATTAAGGAATGTATTTTTGACATCCATCTGAAAAAGGTCCTATTTACTGGCAGCAGTAACAGTTAAGAGGACACGAACAGATGAGATACGAGCAACAATCCCATACTTATGTGTAAAACCTTTTGCAACAAGACGAACTTTGTAGCGCTCAATGGACCTATCAGAACGAGTTTTACTCTTGTAGATCCACTTACAACCAACCACAGATTTTCTAGGGGGGAGTGTCACCAAATCCCAAGTATGGTTTTTAGATAATGCATCAAGTTCCTTTTTTATTATAATCTGCCATAAAGGGTCAGTGGAAGCCTTACGATAGGTGTGAGGCTCGTGTAGTGTAGCAAGGGCAGTGTAACAATGATAGTCAAGTAAATATGCAAGAATAGATCTTACCCAAGTTGAGTGACAAGGTGGAATGTCTTGTGAAAGATCTTCAGGCAGAGCAGGAGTAGCTACAGAAGGAATAAGTGCCTCATTTGGAAAAAGATCTAAGACAGAGTAGGAAGATAAGGAGGCACGGAAGTGAGAGAGCTCAACAAAGAGGCGATGTTCCTAAGAGACAACATTGCAGAAGATACGAAGATGATGAGAGACAGGATCATAACACCGATACTCCTTTTGAGTTTCGCCATAGCCAAGAAAACAACAAAGCTTTGATCGAGGCTCAAGTTTTTTATGCTTGTGTGGCTGAAGAAGAACGAAACAAGCAAAACTAAAGGAGCGAAGGTGGTGATAGTCTGGAGGTGACCCAAAAAGGCGCTCATATAGAGTTTGATTTTGGATAATAGGATTGTGAATGTGATTAATAGCATGAACAGCATGAAGAGCAGCTTCGCCCCAAAAAGGAGAAGGAACTTTGGCAAAGAGAAGGAGAGCACGAACAGTGTCAAGAATATGACGAAGTTTTCATTCAGCTCTACCATTTTGCTAAGAGGTACCTGGACAAGCTAGTTGATGAACAGTGTCATACGAATGCAAAACAACTTGGAAAGCATATTGAGTGTATTCAAGAGTATTATCAGATCAAAAAATTTTGATGCGTTTGGAAAATTGAGTTTCAACCATTTTTGAAAAATTAGAATATACTTACAATAATTCAGAACGATGTTTCATATTAAAAATCCAGCTATAGCGAGAGTAATCATCAACAAAGACAACAAAATATCGAGACCCACCAATACTAAAGACAGAGGATGACCCCCAAACATCAAAATGAATAAGGTCAAAGATATCAGTGAATATTGATTCACTATCATTGAAAGGCAAAGCTGGTTGTTTTCTTAACTGACATAAAACACAATCAAAATTTTCTGTAGACACTGAACCTAACAAACCTCTAGAAGTTAATTGTTGTACTCGAGAGGAAGATGTGTAACCAAGTCGAGCATGCCAAAGTGCAAGTGAATGAATTGAAGAAACTGTAGCAGCTGCAGCTACAGAAACAGAAACAAGAGCAACAAGTGGAAGACGAAGGTTGTCCACGGGAAACATATGCCCAACTCTAGGACCTATCCAAAGCTCCTGTCCAGTCCTCGGATCTTGCACAATACACCCAAAATAATCAAATATAATGCGATAACCCAATTTAGTTAATTGGCCAACAGAAAATAAATTGTAAGAAAAGTCAAGAACATTAAAGACACTAGGAACCGAAAGGTTGGAGGTCGAAACAAAACCTATATTATGACTAGACATTGTGGAACCATTTGCTGTGCGAATATTAAGAGGATATGGTGCAAGTTTGAGTTCAAAAAATAAGGATGAGTGAGGTGTCATGTGATTGCAACAAATGGAATCCATAAGCCAAGAGGAAGGAGACATACCGAATAAAGATGAGAGAGAAGAAGAATAAAATGCATTACCAACCATACGAATAACATTGGCGATAATGTTTTTAAGGTCATCTGTGGACATGGTGAAAGTGCGTTCTGAAGACTTAGACTGTGCAGAGACGGGAGCCATTGGTTGGACACTCTCAGTGTTAGCAACAATAGTAGCAAAAATTGAAATAGCTGATTTGTTGCGATGATAGCAAATCTCAATATTGTGGTCAAAACGTTTGTAAAAATTGCAAAAACGTTTGTTGGATTGTCGGCGACGATTATTGCAACAAGAAGAAAACCTGTCCTTATTTTTCATTTAGAAGCAAAATATGCAAAAATGGACTGCAAAAATGAAATCTACTCGAAAAATTGGGTAAGGAGCACCTGGATTACAAAAAGTCAACTTTAGCAAAAAGCCAATGGTCAAACCAGGTCCAAGTCAACGGATGACGTTAGCAGGCTGACTAGTCAATGACGTCAGCAGAAGAGAAGATGACATTAGCAGATGATGTCAGGATGACATCAATAGAAACCTGACATTGACGTCAACTAGGGCTGACGTGGCAGAGTGACATCACAGATGACGTCAGTAGCCGTAGGGACAGCGGCGCGTGTAGTGCATGAGGCGCGTAGAAAATGTGGCAGAATACTTCAGCGGCATGTGAGAGCGCGTGGGTAGTCCGATGAGGCTGATTCTTTTCCATTGATATAGATTGGAGAAGGACAATTAAAATAACGGCGGCATTGAGATGATCGGAGCAATACTGAAGGTGCGTGAAGTGCGTGGAACAAACTATTGAATCTTTGACCGGCACGTGGAGGGTCAAATGATGATGATTCTGGCGGCATTGTGTAGATAGATTGAAAATCTACATGATGATATGTCTTATGTCCTAATCGAAGGTCCTATGTGGAAGATCCAACGAAGGCAGTGATCTTTGTTGCGGTGATCGAGCTTCTTGCAGTGAGGATTCAACCTTAGGCACCTCTAACGGCGATGGAGCAGTCAAGAGAGGGCACAAAAAATGTTTACTGACTAAAGAAGTTGAGGCAGCGGAAAATACCAACAAAGACAAGATTGCAAGACACAAGAAAGTTAGAGCAATGGCTCTGATACTATATTAGAAATACTGAATAATTGTATTGTATTTCTTAGTGAAAGAATATACATAAGTGTCTTTATATAGAGGCATATGAGTGCAGTACAAGTAAAAGTATATTACAAAAATATGTGTTATGCAAGTAATCTAGTTGGGCCTAAAGCCCACGACACTATACACGTTAACAAAGGTAACTTTCTCATGCTAGCAATACCGGCACAAGATTGGATGACATGGGTGGATCAAATGGCTTCTTTGCACCAATCTACATGGAAGAAAGAAAGCTGAAATCTTTGAAGCTGTCATGAATTCCAAGTACCATATCCAAAAAGACCAAAGCTTGGTACTTGGGATTACAGAGAGGTGGTGTTCTGAGACCAAAACATTTGTGTTTCCTTGGGGTGAAGCAACAGTCACGTTGGAAGATGTAATAGTCTTGTGGGGTTACTCTGTTTTAGGGGACTCTGTTTTAAGCCCTGCTGAGTCAGAAGACCTACAGGAGATAGAAGAGAATTTGAAAGAAGCGCGAAGAAGAATCGTGGCTACAAAAGCTAAGAAGGCATGCCAAAGCTTATGGATAAATACATTCATGAACAGTGGAAAAGAATTGGAGCACCAAGCATTTCTTGCTTGTTGGTTGTCTAGGTATGTTTTTGCAGGTGTTCATGGTACAATCAGTGAGCATGTTTTTCCAGTTGCAATTCAACTAGCTAGAGGGACACGAATCGCTCTTGCACCAGCTGTTCTTGCAAGCATTTATAGAGACTTAAGTTTGTTGAAAGAGAAAATTGTTGTTGCAACTAATTCAAAGAGTTGTAAGGATGTTAAAAATGGTGTTTTAGAGCTAACCCTTCGGTCCATTTTATTTGGTTCAAATTTGGGTATGGGAGAGATTTATAGAGTTGCAGCCAAAGCCAAATGTATTAAATTATGGTGACCTGAGGATGGCTCGATGGGACAAAGTAAACTGTTTGAAGGTTGAGAATGTGAGGTTGAGTCTAGAATTGGCTGGAGGAGAGGGATTTCTGTGGCGGCCTTATGCCATGGCAATGGGTGGCTGGAAGTTTCCTAATTTTTATTCTGAAAAGGAAATTTGGGTGCCGGTTGGTCCAGGTTTGGACGAAGAATTACCATCATTTGCTAGATGCATGAGGGTTTCTGAGCTAGTTGGATTTGGCTATGTAGAATAGTACCTTCCACATCTAGTTGCAATGCAATTTAGTATGGATCAAGATCTTCCAGATTTTGTTCCTCGGTTGAATGAATTCCTTGATATTGCGTGGAATGATTACAGTAAACCAATAAGTGATGAGAAATTATATATTCCACCTCGGCTCTTCAAGGCAGGTATTACTGCTAGGTACTTGGATTGGAAGCAATCAATGTTTGATCAGCAAGAAACAAGAGTATTGTGCCTGAGAAAAGGAGATTGAATGGTTCAAAAAAATCACGACAAATTTTGATGAAAGAAAAGAAAGCTAAGGACATTGTTATTCCTGATCATATTCCTCCTAAGGGTTCAAAAAGTTTAGAACATAGTTCAATGGTCAGTTGCAAATTCTTTCATGCTCTAGTGGCCAGGAATTGGAGATACCAGGATTAGCCCTTGAAAAAAGGATTATCAGACTAGAAAAGGTGATTGCAGAGCTCAAAGCAGCAAGATTCGGTAGCAAGTTCAGCAAAAAATCAAAGAAAGGTCATTCTAGCACATAACATCACAATGCATATACATAGCCTAGTCCTGCAGGTTTAAGTTAATGGATGAAGTAGATATGGTGTTAGTTCATTTCACTCATTGTGTTCAACAAAAGGGCCTGCAAATCTGCCTTTTTCTTGGAGTTGATCTTAGTGACAAACACACTTGTACTTACCTATAATATTCTCTTCCTCCGGTTCAAGTACTTAATAAGCTTTGATTTAATTATTAGTTATTCATTTAATTTTCGTTAGAAACTAAGGATAAATAGTTGATGAATCTGAATTTGTATTTGTGTGTTGTTTGCATGTATTTTTATTGTTATTATCACATTGGATGGTTAATGACTTCATGCTGTAGATACTGATGGTGTAATCTAATTTGGTCACCATGATGCATAGTATTGTTTTTTTGCAATACTGGATGATCCATCTTTATATTGATTGTACTCCCTCCGTCCCATTTTTTTTGTCCTCTATTCCATTTTGAGATGTCCCAAAATATTATCCTGTTTCTAAAAATAAAAATCATTAATTTACTAATGTTCCTATTATACCCCTATTAATTTATTAATTCAATTTTTTAATAAATTTTTTTAAGGATAATTTTGGAAACTTATACATTTTTAAAAGGTAGACAAGACAATAAATGATATTCCCTTAAAAAATTTGACTTTTCAAACAGGACAAAAAATTTGGGACGGAGGGAGTAGTATTAGTGTAGTGTGCTTGTTTTTTGCAATGTTGGATGCTTCATCTTTGTTGTGTGTGGCAGTATTTTTAAACCTGGCTTCTCAAAAGAAGATATTATTTAGCTCAGAATTTATTAGGTCAAGCTAAATTATGAGTCATAATTTATGGACTCAGCTTAGAATTTATAAGGTCAAGCTAATTTATGACCTGAGTCCAAACTAATAAATTTTAGGTTGTAGCAATACAATTTGACTTCCATTGCTGTGGTAAATGATCAAATGCCTTGAGTTGTGAACTTCTTGAGCAGTGAACGTGCATGGGTGTGTGGGATAATTATGGCTTTCGCTAGATTTGGAGGTTTGGTTACGTTAATTGGTTTGGCTTCATTCTTAAGGAGAAAGGCTTAGGGCATATATACTGGGCATTTAATGGCTCACATGTTGTGTTGGGAATTAAGGTAATTAAATTCGAATTGAGTTGCTGGAGGAGTGCGAGTTTATTTGGGTGTGATTTACTTTTCCTTTTTTTTTCCCCTTTTTTTAATAAACAGATAGAATTTCAACCTACATAATTGTCTTTTATTATTAGGATATTAATTAATTTTTGGTGTGGATATAATTTACTTTGAAGAGAAAGAAATAGGCAATGATAGTTTTTTTTTTTTTAAGAAGAATGAGAGATAGTTGGTTAGACAGAAAATCAAATGAGAGAGAGAGAGAGAGAGAGAGTATGGCTATTAATTGAAATGCAATAAATGACCAAAAATTATGCTTGATAGAGAAAAGAGTTGCATCATGATTTAAATGCTCGGCTGTCATGCGGCTTTTTATTCCCTTAAAGCATAAATCCAAGCATACATGTGTCTAGGTGTACGAGTGTCATATTAGCCATTTTCTAAATAGGGTCGGCCCTTAGGCAATGTCACACGGGCCATTACTTAGGACCCCCATTTAAAAAATAATACTAAAAAAACTCAAATTTTAAATTAATAATTAGTTTTTCTTCTTTGTTTTTTGAACATATATATAATTGAGTACCTGAAAATTGTAGGACAATAGAAGTCAATCTCAATTGAAATCTTAAACTGTTTCACCAAAAAGAAATGTAAGTGTACCAAATTATCATTGATGTTCAATTTCCTATAATGACTTGAGATTTAAACTTTTATAAATCAGTCTCTCACATAGTAGATTGCTAAAAATAACATTAGCCATTCAACCTCTTCCTTTGCCACACAACAAATACTCTCTCTCTCTCTCTCTCTCTCTCTCTCTCTCTCCACATCAAAATTAGATTTCAAGTTTTCTTCACCATGTATCACTTTATTCAAGAAAAATTAAAACTTTTTTTTTTAATTCTCTTTTTTGTTAAATTTTATGTATGAACCATAAAATATGATTCCCTACATAAAATTATTCTTGGTTTGGATACTATTAATTAATTAAGTTATGTACGTATTAAATTCGTCTTTGTTTTAGCAAGTTAGAATGGTTAGGTTATTATGTTATTAAATGAATTTATAGTCGTGGCTTTGATAAATTAGATTACATTATTCAATGCTTTTATAATGTTATGCTGTTGATTTTTTTTTTTTTTAATTATTTGTAAAAAAAAATTTATTAGAAATCTCTACTAGAAATATCGTTCTAGACGTGAAAAACATAAGAAAAAAAGGACAAAAGAATAGGAAAAAAAAAATTAAATCTCACGTAGGATCTCTTGATAAATCTGTCATTAAGAATATAAAAATAGATAAATTTATACGAATCCTCACAATTTAACGAGAATTCATCATAAAAAGAGTGAGGACACCAATAAAATAATACAATGGAAAGATAATAATGAAAATGATCATAATCATGTTCAAACTTGTAATATAACTAAGAGTGTGCATGTATCGGGTTGAGGGAATTTTACGACCCAACTCACCATGGTGGGTTAAAAAAAATCCAACATAACTCAACCCATCATAGGGGTTCAACCCAACCCAACCTAACCCATATGGATCAGGTTAGGTCAGGTTAAACCCATGGGTTGGACAAATTTTTTTTTTTTTTAAATTATTACTATTATTATTAAATTGGGAAAAAATATATATTGCCACTTGAATTGATAAACAAAATATACATGAACTAGTATTTCAACTAAGTTATAAACAAAACTATATCCAACTGAGTTGATAGACAAAATATACATAAACTAGTGTCTCAACTCAATTATAAACAAATAAGAGTGGAGTGAGAGAGCGGGAGTGGGAGGCGGCAGAGAGAGAAATAAGATTGTTAGGGTTTGCAAGGTAATTTGATTTTATATAGTAAGAGCTGAATAGGGGGGAAATTAAATAAAAAGTTTATTAATTATATAATAGAGTTTTAAATATATATAATTTAAAATTTAAATATATAAGTGGGTCGGGTTAGGTTAGGCGGGTTGTGATTTTTATGCCCAAACCCAACCCAACCCACTATTAAAAAATATTTTCATAACCCAACTCAACCCAACCCACCCACTCCTAAAAACTGATCCAACCCGGCAAATTAGGTTGGGTTGGGTTGGTTTTAGCAGGTTGGTGATTATATAAAAGACTAATTTTCTTTTCAAATGCAGGTATTAGAAAATTTTTTTTAGAATACTTGTTATAATTTTTTTTGCATCAAAGTTTTTCAAAACTAAAATATATAAAATTTCAATTAAAATAAATATATCATAAGAAGATTAAGTAAAGTAATCATATTATCAATTGAAAAGTAGATATTAGCAAAGCCTAAATATAAAAGTGTAATTATTAATTTTGCATGCAAAAAAGCAAGAATAATGAATTTTGAATAATGAATTTAAAAAAAAAAAATATATATATATATATATAATATAAAAATCAAATAAATTATATTTATATATAAAATTGCTCATTTAAAATTGTTACCTTGGCCCCAACTATATTAGGTTGCCCTGTTCCCAAATCTTATCCCTTTACTTGCCAAACAACTTCTCCTTACCTGTGCGATTTGTGGCCTTAGGACATGATAGGAGTTGGTTGGTTTACAAGCTATTGGAATTTGGAAGCAATTGACGCTTCTATCTAGGGGTGGCAAAATCTGACACAGCTCGCAAACCCAACATGATTAACCCGTTTATAAACAGGTTATAAGTTGAAGCTAAACAAGTTCAAGTCATATTCAGGTCGGCACAGCTGATTCGTTTAATAAACAGGTCATGTTTGTGTTCAACATGTGAACCCATCTAACCTATTTGAACTATTTAGCTTATAAAGGTATTAACTTTTGTTATTATTGCTTAACTTTTTTTGTAATTATATGTTTATTACTATATTTATGATTGTAATTGTATTTTAATTTTAGATATATGGAAATTGATAATAGATTATTCAAGTTAGGTATGACCTATTAATCAAACAAGTCATTTGTATTGATCTTTACATGACTTGTTAATTAAATGGGTTAAATGTGCCGTGTCGGGTCAACCTGTTTAATAAACAGGTCGGGTTAGGGTTAAGGATTCTTGACACGTTTACTAAATAGGCTGGGTTCGGGTCAACCCATATAGCCGAATACTCATGACTTGACACGACACGAACCCGACCCATGAACACGAATTGCCACCCTTTCTATCTCGTGAATTCTAGGACAATAAAGAGTCTAAGTTGCTCCTTTGAAGTGAATGACGTTCTTCATTGAGAATCAAGTAGTTTTCTAGGAGTTTCCTTTAGAGTTTTGTTGGTCTTTGATGTGAATGGAAATCTTATTAGATTGAGTTTCACAAAACGTGAGATTTGTTTCTATTTGACATGAAGGAGTCTATAAATACTAGGACTCCCCATTCGTTTAATACATTGAAATTTTTCTCTATCCAACAATGCTGGTGATTTCCACCTTAACTCGTCCACACTATAGGATCCAACAAGTTTAGCAAACTAAAAGTTTTCTTTGTGTTGTTTGTAGGTTCAACTCTTTGCTCCAAATGCTAGATGGAGAAGATGATGTTGAGCAGTCTATGATCGAAGTGATGGAAAGTTGGTAATGGTAAATTTACAAGGTCATGGAAAGTGATTAATTATGAGTTTTCAAGCACCTTGTGATAGGGATGGCAATGGGGTGGGGCAAGGCCGAAGGATGAGATCTTCATCCCCGCCCCGCATGGTTTTGTCTTACCTCATTCCCGCTCTGCCTTGCATGACAAGGAAAACTTTCTTACTCCATCCCTGCCCCTTGGGGCCTCGTGAAGCCCTGCCCCACCCCGTAAAACTTTACTTTTTGTTAATTTGCCCTACAACTAGTACAATTTTTTTTAATGAAACGTATTTCATTAATAAAAATATACTTGAAATTACAACTAAATTTATTCTATCAAATCAAATTAATTTTTCAAAAAAATTGAATAATATATTCAAGTGTTTAACAAGACAATCACAAAAAAAAAATAAAATAAAATAAAATAAAAAATCTCATAGTATAACATATAACAAAATAAAAGCAAAGAACCACATTTGGTAGAATAAAATAAGCTAATATTGATATATTTGTTTAAATGGTAGAGTTTTAGGGTATGAAAAATTTACAATTATAAACTCTTAGCAACACGGGGCGGGGTGGGGACAAGGATGGGTGGGGCGGGTCTAAAAAGTCTAAACTCATCCCCGCACGGTGGTGCGAGGCTAAAATCTTACCCCATCCTCGCTCCACCTCCTTTGCGAGGTGGGAAAAACTCGTACGGGGCGAAGTGGGGAGGAGCGGATTAAGCGGGGCAGGGCAAAATTGTCATCCCCACCTTGTGAGAGTTAATTGTATGTTTTCAAGAGCACTTCTTTGGTAATGATCTCACTTGCAAGTGTGAGTCTCTCACTGAAGTATCCCAAGCAGTCTTCTTTTTTTCAAGTGAAGTGGGCTTTGAGCATTAAAACCATTTTGGTCCATAAGGCCAGCATTGAGCTCATGTGGAGAGAGAAAAAATATGGGCTACAAACCCACCCTTGCGGTCAGCAAAGAGTGTGGAATGTGGACCATGATGCTCAACCAGTGCAATAAAGAAAAATTAGGCCAAGCGACCATTTTGCATTAGCAAAGTAATGTGGGCCAAAAGCTTAATAAATTATGAAGAAAAATAAAGAAGTCAGTGCTTGTTTGGGCCGAAATTTTATGCCCATTAAGATTTTTTTTTTTTTTTTTTTTTTGACGATCAACAATATAACCCCACCATCCCCACACCGGGACCACTCGAACATGGGTCCATGAACACCTCAAGCCTTTAAAACTTGGAGAAGTACCAACTCGCTTAATATGAACGGTGGTGCCCAATAAGAAGAGATTTGGCTTACCTCCAGTATTTTTTTAACTAGAGGTGTTCTTTTACTTTAAATACACAATAGCAAGTGGTAATGTGTTTTAATCTCTACATTTTATTTAGTTAGTAGGTGATATGACAGTTTCTTATTAAAATAAAAGTAGATTCTAATTAAAAAATTACTGGAGGTAAGCTAAACCCATTAAGAAGTTGTTGCATGACAAAAAAATAAACAACTAAATAAATAAAAGAAGTGTCATCAACACCATATTCTGAATATCACACACAAATGACATTTTACCTCTAGGTGCAAAGAGAACCGTTGTGAATACCAAACTTTACTCTTGAATATCATCATAAAGATAACCATATCAATATATTGTTGAATGATAGTCAAATTTTGTTGCACCCACGTAACTCAAGGAAGGATAGTGATGATGCCGTAAATCTCACCAGTGAGTTGCACGACGCTTGTACGCTCAAAACAACACCTACACAACAAAAAGGAAAGGACCTCGCAGAGAGCACCGGTGTGGTGCCGGCCAAATACCCTCCGAAGGTCAAGTTAGAACTTCTTTTTACTCGATAACGGGGCTTTCCCTTCGGGCCACATTTTGCACTGGACCCGTCAGCTGAACGTTTTGGACCATCCGAAGGTACGTCTTCCGAGCCTTTTTGGACGGCCTGGTAGCGATCCCTCCTACGATCATTCGTATGTCACCAACGGGGGGTTTTGGTCGGTCGTTGTCTCGTCGGGGAGGATGTTCTGGAGGTGCTAGATCCGCTCTTTCTTTGCTTACGAACTTCTGCAATTTCCCTTGCCTTATAAGTGCCTCAATTTGCTGCTTCAAATCGTAACAGTCGGCTGTATCATGGCCGTGGTCTCGGTGAAAGCGGCAGTACTTGTCTCTGGGGCGCCTGTTAGGATCCCCCTTCAGTTTTCCAGGGAAGGTCAGCGCCCCCTCGTCCTTAATTTGCATTAGGACTTGATCTATTGGGGTGGTCAGCGGGGTGAAGCTTGTGAATCTTCCTCCCGGAGGCTTGGAACGCTTTTCGTCTCTTCGGTCTCCTGCTCTGGGCCTCTTTCTCCCTTGGTCTGGTCGCGCCTCCTCCTGCCTCTCTCTTTTCCTTGGCTTCTCTTCTCGGGCCTGCAACGCGTCCTCAGCATTCATATACTTAGTAGCCCTGTAGAGTACTTCCGACATGGTCTTTGGGTCGTTCTTGTATAGAGAGAACAAAAACTTGCCCTTCCGCAACCCATTGGTGAAGGCTGCTACAAGTATCTTGTCGTCGGCTTCGTCAACCGATAGCGCTTCCTTATTAAAACGCGTTATGTAGGATCGTAATGTCTCGTCCTCTCTTTGCTTGATACTCATTAAGCACGCCGTGGACTTCTTATACCTATGTCCGCCAATGAAGTGTGTAGTGAATTGGGCGCTTAGCTCCTTAAAGGTGCTGATAGAGTTGGGCGTCAGTCGGCTGAACCATATCCTTGCGGGGCCTTTGAGTGTTGTGGGGAAGGCCCTGCACATAATCTCATCTGCCACCCCTTGAAGATGCATCAGGGTTTTGAAAGTCTCCAGGTGATCCAAAGGATCCTTCACCCCGTCATAGCTTTCTATATTCGGCATGCGAAACTTGTGGGGCAGGGGAAAGAGTTCACGGCCATAGTGAAGGGTGAATCGGTACGGTTGACTAGATCGTCAAGATCGCTAGAGACTCTCCCTTTGAGGGCGTTCATCATGACCTCCATCTGTTCCCTCATTGCTTGCATTTCGGCGGCAATATGTGGTGGAGTCGCATCCATGAGGGATGGCATGCTCACATGCTGCCTTTCCGGCCTGCTTGGGGCGTGGCTGCCCTCGGTCTCTCCTGATTCCTGTTTGGAGCGCTAGTCCCTTCCTGATCTTCTGGTTGGCCATTTGGTGCTGTATCCTTCTGGCGCAGCTGTTCTTCAAGTCGAGGTTCCGTTTGGTGAGCGCTCCACGGCGGCACCGAGAGTTGAACTTGTCTCTCAAGGGCAGTCGTGGGAGGTTCTCTCTTTGTACGTCATTAGTAGTTGCCATTGAGCGAGTGAGTACCATGCAACCCTTTAGTCCGGGGAACGATAATGCGGCTTAGTCACTTAAAAGCGTCTTCCCACAGACGGCGCCAACTGATGATGCCGTAAATCTCACCAGTGAGTTGCACGACGCTTGTACGCTCAAAACAACACCTCACAACAAAAAGGAAAGGACCTCGCAGAGAGCACCGGTGTGGTGCCGGCCAAATACCCTCCGAAGGTCAAGTTAGAACTTCTTTTTCAACTCTAGAGTGCTAGAGAGGGGTTAATTATACGTACCTCGGCTTATGAGGGTATTGGGGCTTTTATAGTAGTAGAGGGTGGACCTTTCTTCCTTGGAGTAGAAGTCTTTTCCTTATAGGAATCCTTATGCGCGTAGATTGCGGAATCCTTTCCTTATAGGACTCTGATACTGGGCGTGGAATACAAGTAATTTCCCTAAGACCCATGCGTGATGACCAAGTTATGTTCTTTATGGAACCGTCAGCCTTTCAGCCGTCAGCCTGTACTTCCCTTCAGCTAAGTTACCGTCAGCCTTTATGCTTTGTTCAGCAGTCTAGGGGACTTCAGCCCGTCGGTTTTTTTTTAACCTAGTTAGCATGCATTCCTTCGCTCCTAGCATGTCATAGAGGACCCGTCAGCCAGAGCAAAAGCTGACGGGTTGGGCTCATGGTACCTGCGTGTAATTCTTCCATATCAGATAGAAACAGAGTGGAGATTATGCATCTTATCATGCGACCAAGTTACTCCAAAATTAAGCATAAAGGTATACAATGGTAATATCTTATTAAATCTATGGGGGAAATGCCTTTAACTCCACTTGAATTTTGATGTAGTGAACCTTACGCCTCTTAAACTTTATTTTAACCAATTTAATACTTGAACTTTTCATGTGTGTCAAATAGCTACATATGTTAGACTATCGTTTAATAAACTAAGGGGTAATTACACTAAAACCACTTGTAATTTGGCCCGAAATTACTTTGCCTACTCGTAGTTTAAAAAGTGTCACTTTACCCGCCTGAGATATATTCTGTTTATTTTCTGTAACCTACCTCTGTTAAATTAAGGGTAAATAGGTATTTTTGCTCAAATTTTATGTCTCTCTCTCCCAAAACAAATAATAGCACAAAAATGCAAGAGAAAAAAGATCAAAAAGTGGTATTTGTCTCTCTCTCCATTCACACAAATCTTGAACATGAAGAACATTCTCAAAAAAAAAAAAAAAAAAAAAAAAAAAAAAAAAAAAAAACCTAGATTAACCTACACAAGAAAATGGACAACCAAACACCCTTTGCTGTGCAATTGATGAGAATGAAAACCAACAACAACATGGTTTCATGAATAGTATGGACAATGAGAATGAAAACCAAACACCCTTTACTGTGCAATTGATGACTGTGATGGATTTGTTGGACACCAATCTAGAAGGGAAAGCCAAGTTGTACAAAGAACAATGGACGCTATATCTTGCAGAAGATCAAAGGGTGAACAGAGATCTACTCTGTGATGGGTGACACGTGGTGTCAAAAGCGATCGTCGGATCTAAAGCAGTACCATAAGAATTACCAGAGAGAGACATGGAATAAGCTACTGGGTTGTCTAAACCACAAGGGTTTGAACCCTGTCCATGGGAAAGTGGCGAAGCTGGTTCTCAAAGAGAGGTTCAAGAGTTTCAACCAGATGTTCGATGAGATACATAGGACGCAGAGCTCGTGGGTGGTGAGTAAAGAGCAGCTTTAGTCGGAGCTTCGGGTTTTGATATCGGCGGTGGTGATACCAGCGTACAGGTCATTCTTAGGGAGGTTCTTGCAATTCTTGGACGCAGGGAGACTTAGGAAAGAATTCTCAGTACCATTAAGAAAGAAAAACACTCTAATACCTGAGAAACATTAAGATTCTCTCCAGCGACATAAACACTCTATTACCATAAAGACTTAGGAAAGGGTAAATGTGAACTGTGAAAGATACATTATTCTTGCTTAGAAACTGGACAATCTGAGTCATTAAGTTAGTGATCTTGTGTAGGTTGATGTGGGTTTTTTTTTTTTTTTT
>NW_027069962.1:0-31370 GCF_002906115.3 Quercus suber | reverse complement strand
GTGATGATGCCGTAAATCTCACCAGTGAGTTGCACGACGCTTGTACGCTCAAAACAACACCTACACAACAAAAAGGAAAGGACCTCGCAGAGAGCACCGGTGTGGTGCCGGCCAAATACCCTCCGAAGGTCAAGTTAGAACTTCTTTTTCAACTCTAGAGTGCTAGAGAGGGGTTAATTATACGTACCTCGGCTTATGAGGGTATTGGGCTTTTATAGTAGTAGAGGGTGGACCTTTCTTCCTTGGAGTAGAAGTCTTTTCCTTATAGGAATCCTTATGCGCGTAGATTGCGGACCCTCATAAGCCGAGGTACGTATAATTAACCCCTCTCTAGCACTCTAGAGTTGAAAAAGAAGTTCTAACTTGACCTTCGGAGGGTATTTGGCCGGCACCACACCGGTGCTCTCTGCGAGGTCCTTTCCTTTTTGTTGTGTAGGTGTTGTTTTGAGCGTACAAGCGTCGTGCAACTCACTGGTGAGATTTACGGCATCATCACTATCCTTCCTTGAGTTACGTGGGTGCAACAAAATTTGACTATCATTCAACAATATATTGATATGGTTATCTTTATGATGATATTCAAGAGTAAAGTTTGGTATTCACAACGGTTCTCTTTGCACCTAGAGGTAAAGGTCATTTTCTTCCTTGGAGTAGAAGTCTTTTCCTTATAGGAATCCTTATGCGCGTAGATTGCGGAATCCTTTCCTTATAGGACTCTGATACTGGGCGTGGAATACAAGTAATTTCCCTAAGACCCATGCGTGATGACCAAGTTATGTTCTTTATGGAACCGTCAGCCTTTCAGCCGTCAGCCTGTACTTCCTTCAGCTAAGTTACCGTCAGCCTTTATGCTTTGTTCAGCAGTCTAGGGGACTTCAGCCCGTCGGTTTTGTTTTAACCTAGTTAGCATGCATTCCTTCGCGCCTAGCATGTCATAGAGGACCCGTCAGCCAGAGCAAAAGCTGACGGGTTGGGCTCATGGTACCTGCGTGTAATTCTTCCACATCAGTTGCCCCCTACTCCATATCTCCGTCGGCTGTTCCTGACGGGTTATGGAGTTTGCATTCGTCACTGCCTGCCACTTTGATCAAGAGAAGAATCATTACTGCTGACCCTTTTAACATTAAATGCAAGGACAGGTGGCGTGCTTGGATTGGCTCCGTGTCTGAACGCGGGCGTCGCTTCGTCTTCCGTGCGTTTAGCTTATATATATATGTGGTCCCCTCTCCTCATTTTCACTATTTCATTCACCTGATTTCTGGAGAGCACATCCGTCGCCCATATTCCGTCAGCTCTTCCAAAGTTCCCGCCGTTGCTTTTTCAACCGTCACTCCAGAACTTTGTAAGTTTCCCTTTCTCGCATGCTTTCAATTTCTTCTTCTTTTTCAAAGTGAGGTCGTCATCCTAGGTGCTTAGTTTACACCCGTCACTTGTAGGTAGATGTCGAGTGATCAGTCGTCGGTCCGCGAAGGAGCGGGCTACGACGAGGTGTTTGGTTCAGGCTCAAGTAGTGAGTCTGAGAGTTCCTCCTGGTCGTCAGAGAGGGAGACGTCAGCACATGTTGCTGTCGAAGAAATGGAAAGTCAAGGAAACGGCGGCCAGGAGGAAGAAGTAGGCGAGGGGAGTGAAGTTGAATTAGGGGAGAATAGTGACGGGGATGAAGGCGTCGAGGAGTCTAGTGAAGGGGATTCTGTAGGTCCTGAAGGTAGCCGTCCCTTCATCCTTCCCAAGGACTGGGCTGTGAATAAATTCTCCCAAAGATGACGCTCAAAATTTTTAATAAACTACGTACCCGTTTTCAAATCCCAGACCATATTCCCATCCGTCTGCCTATGGAGGGTGAGAAGTGTTACACGGGAAGAACTGCAGACGTTGGCATGTATGACGCCATGTTTGCTGCCGGGTTGAGATTGCCCCTGACGGCTTTGCACCGTCAGCTAGCTGATTACCTTGGCATCTCAATTAGTCAAATTGCCCCAAACTCCTGGAGGATTTTTATAAGTGCCGAGGTGTTGTGGGGTCGCTTAAGCGGAGGTCATCGTCAGCTTACTTTAAATGAATTCTTCTATTGTTATAGACCTCGGCACCTTTCTTCATAAAGAGGGATGTATCACTTCGCCGTCAGGGAGAAGGATCTAAGGCTGGTGTCTGAAATGCCAGATTCCAATAGAGCCTGGAAGAGTAGGTTCTTTTTCGTAGAGGGGACGGATTGGGTGTGCCGTCAGGATGAATGGAAAACAATTCCTCATGGTTGTTTTGACAACACTTGGGGTTTGCTAAGGAGTCAGGTCTTAGTCGTCACCTTTTATCCTCGTCAGTTTGCCATATACATTTTTTAACTTTGAAAAGATACTAACGCAGCCAAGTTTTTTTTTTTCAGCTTTCGCTCGTCCATCAATAACTGACGAGCAAGAAGACTTCATCCGTCGGCTTTTGGAGATACCCATAGGAGAGCGATCGTGCCGGGACTTGATTACCCTCGATACTCTTTACACATACTGTGGGGGTCCCGAACCAACGCCTGAAGCTCGTAGGTTGGAAGATTTTGCTCGTCACTGTGAGTCTTTACCCATCCGTCAGCTTTTAAACTTCTAGTCGTCGGCTTTCCCTTACGTTTGCTTTTGTTTGCCTGTTTGCAGAAATGGATGTTGCTAAGGAGCGAATTAAGGCCGCTGCTGCCCGTCAGCGGGAGGAGAAGAAAGCTAAGGGTGAGGCGACGTCTACGTCTGCCCCTAGGACCGTCGCCAAGGGCTCCCAGAAGAGGAAGACTGACAGTGTGGTCATTCGCCCGCCGAAGAGACCAGCCGTCACTCCCGTGAAGTCGCCCCCTACGTCGGGTCATGGAGCTGGGAAGGGCGTCATGACCTCTTCTGGTCCCGTCCTCAGGGACCTCAGAGCCTGCTGATGCACAAGGACTTTGCCGTCGAGGCCATCCAAGCCCTCATAAAACCAACGGACATGGATCCTTGCGATCAGCTAGGGACGGAAGAACTGGGGTCGTCGGCCTTGTTCGACCTTTCTCGGGTAAGCCGTCAGTTTTACTTCTTTTTCTTTGACTGTCGTGTCCAACTTTTTCTCTTTACTAACTGACGGTTATATCATTTTTTAGGCTTTGGTTCGTGTGAAGGCGCTGCAGAATCGGTGCGTGGCCAAGAGGAGGTCGTCACTCGCGTTAACAAGCACAACGCCAATATGCGTAACCAACAGGCTCAGTATAAAGAGGCGGTGCGCCTACTTAACGTTGAGCTGAAAGACGTGAAGACGGAGTTGGAAGAGGCGAAGCGTCAGCGGCTTGAAATAAAAGGAAAGCTGACGGCTCTTTTCGACCAGTTGGAGACGGTAGGGGCTGACGCTGTTGAGAAATTCAAGGCGTCAGATGCCTTTATCGATTCCTGTGGCAGTTACTACGGCACGGGATTCGACGACTGTCTTAAACAGGTGGCGTCAGCTTTTCCTGATTTGGACCTTTCTGGCATCAACATAGATGACGCTCGGCCCATGACGCCTGCGACAGATGCCGTCACCCCTGGTGTTGACGACCCTGTTGATTCCCCCCTCCTGAAGAGAGTGGGGTTGTATTGGCCCAACCCGCTGCGAACCTTCCGACGGCTGCAGCCACTCCCCCTATGGTACTGCTTGACGAAGAGGAGCCTGCCGCGAAATAGAAAATTTCTTGAAGTGACGTTTTTATCATTCTTATTTTGTTTCATTTATTATTATTATTTTTTTCTATGTAGAGGACAATCTTATTTAAGTGCCCCTTTGGGTACCGTTGTGTAATATTTTAACAGTCCCCTTTTTATTTAAACGCCTTCTTTTTTAAGCTTGGATTTGTTTATGACGCCGTCAGTTTGCGTGGCTTATTTTGCTTGGTTTTCTTGTATGTTCTGAAACCAAGATTGTGGGCCTTCTCACTTTAGTTGTACCGTTAGTTTTATTAAACCATTGGTTAACTTTGATGAACCCGTCAGTTTTTGATCATTTTGTTTTAATGATTGTAGAAAGTTTTGGCAAAATCCCATCATCTCGTGACGAGGTTATCTGCCTTATGGTCGTCAGTTTGTGTACTGACGGTTTCGACCTTCTTTAGACCGTCAGCCTTATTTATTGGCCTGTGTATTCCGTCAGTCTCTAGTCCGTTAATCTTGGTTGCCTTGTCCCTACCGCGGATCCGGTCATTTTTATACCGTCGGCTTAGTTTTAATTTATTTTTGGTCATTTAGACTGTCAATCTCTCGCCCATTTTTGGACCGTCAGCTTTTTAGCTTTGTCGAACTTGGTCATCTTTAGACCGTCGGCTGTTTTGCTCGTCCATTTTTGGACCGTCAACTTTTTGATTTGGCCCTTTTTGGACTCGGCCATCTTTAGACCGTCTCCTGTTTTGCTCGCCCATTTTGGACCGTCAGTTGGCCTCGTCCATTTTTGGACTTTGGCCATCTTTAGACCGTTAGTTTAAAATGATTGTGGTCTTGACAATTTTTAGTTTTTTAGACTGTCAGCTTGAGAGCTGAAATGACTGACTTGGTTAGTCTCTTTTAAATCGTCAGCTTGAGAGCTGAGATGGTTGGGGACTGGTCAGTCATTTTGAGAGCTGAAATGACTAACCTGGTCACCTTTTTTAGACCGTCAGCTTGAGAGCTGAGATGGGGTTTGGCCTATCTTTTAAACCGTCAGCTTGAGAGCTGAGGTGATCGATTTGGCCGTCAGCTTGAGAGCTGGAATGACTAACTTGGTCACTTTTTTAGGCCGTCAGCTTGAGAGCTGAGATGGGGTTTGGCCTATCTTTTAAACCGTCAGCTTGAGAGCTGAGGTGATCGATTTGGCCGTCAGCTTGAGAGCTGGAATGACTAACTTGGTCACTTTTTTAGGCCGTCAGCTTTTGGATCTCGCCCACTTTGTGGATGGTCAATTTGTCAGTTTTTAATATCCTCTTATTTGTAAGTAGAAACATCAGTAGTTCTAAGTAAATTCCTCTTATTGCCATGCATCTATATAAAAATTAATTCGAAAACAACGTCTACCCATTTTGGGCTTATTGTAGCAAATACTTAGGTAGGAAAAGAAAAACTGCCCTTTGGGCTTATTGTAGCAAATATTTGAAAAGGTAGTCCGTAGGTCTTGGCGTCATCCCATAGAGCAACTTTTGCTTTATGTGAACGTCGCCCCTACTGGTAGTATTTCCGTAGGTGTTCAGCATTCCATGGATGTGGTAGCTTCCGTCCGTCCAGTGTCTCTAGATGGTAGGTTCCCTTCCTTTGCCGTGCCGTGACTCGGTAAGGTCCTTCCCAATTAGGGCCGAGCTTCCCTTGAGTGGGGTCCCTTGCTGCGCCCATTACCTTTCTTAGAACGAGGTCCCCTACCTGGAAATCTTGTGTTTGACCCGGAGTTGTAATGTTTGGCCATGCGGTCCTGGTATCGTGCAAGCCTTTGCTCTGCTGCCATCCTAACTTCGTCCACCAGGTCGAGTTGCAGACGTATGGCCTCATCATTTCTTTTTTCGTCGTGGTTGTGCACCCTGTAGCTTGTAAGGCCGACTTCAGCTGGGATGACTGCTTCGTTTCCGTACGTTAGTCGGAATGGTGTCTCTCCTGTTGGTGTTCTTGCTGTTGTCCTGTAGGCCCATAGTATGCTCGGCAACTCTTCCGCCCATATGCCTTTGCCCCTCAAGCCGGGTCTTGAGAATTTTTAGCAAGGACCGGTTTGTAACTTCGACCTGCCCGTTGGCTTGGGGGTGGGCGGGAGAGGAGTAGTGGTTCCGTATCCCTAACTGCGAGCAGAAGTCCCTGAAGGAGTCGTTGTGAACTGCTTCCCGTTGTCCGAGACTAAGATTCTTGGAATGCCAAACCTGCATATGATGCATCGCCAGACGAAGCTCCGTATGTTTTTTTCTGTGATGGTGGCCAATGCTTCAGCTTCCACCCACTTGGTGAAGTAGTCAATACCGACAACTAGGAACTTCAGTTGTCGTATTGCCGTGGGGAATGGTCCCATGATGTCCAACCCCCACTGAGCGAACGGCCATGGTGCCGTCACTGGGGTTAATTCCTCGGGTGGCTGCCTGATGATGTTGCTAAACCTTTGGCATTTGTCGCAAGCCTTCACATAAGCCTCGGCATCCTTTAGCATTGTCGGCCAAAAGTACCCAGCTCGTACTAACTTGTGTACTAGCGACCTTGAACCTGAGTGGTTTCCACAAATTCCTTCGTGTACTTCTCTCATGACGTAATCCGCTTCGTCAGAACCTAAGCATCGTAGGTAAGGGCGGGAGAAACCTCTTTTGTATAGAACATCTCTGATCAGGACGAACCTCGTCGCTTGAACCTTCAGTTTCCTTGCTGCCCCCTTATCATTTGGGAGAGTGCCGTTTTTTAGAAAGGAGATTAACGGCGTGGTCCAATCATGCTGGGGATCGAGCTCCTGTATGTCGACCGCACTGATGAGTGGAGAGAGCTGCGTGAAGGCGAGTGTACTACTAATGGTGACCATGTGCTCGGCGGAGGCGGCTTTGGCCAAGCGGTCGGCTTGCTCGTTTTCGCCCCGGGGGATCTGCATAATTTTGACCTTCAGCTCGTTCATTCTTCTTCTTGCTTGTTCCAGATACTTCTTCATTCTTTCGCCTTTGCATTCATACTCCCCGCTTATCTGGTTGACTATGACTTGGGAGTCGCAGTAAACCTTCACTTTCTCGGCTCCTGCTGCTTTCGCGAGGTCGAGCCCTGCAATCAGAGCTTCGTATTCCGCCTCGTTGTTGGTAGTGGGGAATGCGAGGCGGACCATACACTCTACCGTGTCTCCTTCGGGTGACTGTAGTACGATGCCGGCTCCGCCGGCCTGTCTGTTGGAGGATCCATCCACATGTATGCTCCACTGCGGGGATTCCTCTGCCCCCTCATCCTCGCAGTTTGCGAATTCTGCTATGAAGTCTGCCACAGCTTGTCCCTTGATAGCAGTGCGCGGTCGATATTGGATGTCGAACTCGCTCAGTTCTATTGCCCAGAGTGTTAAGCGCCCGGCAGCATCCGGGCTACCCATTGCTCGTCGTAACGGCCTGTCGGTTAAGACAATAATCGTGTGAGCTTGAAAGTACGGCTTCAGTTTTCGTGCCGCTGTAACTAGCGCGAAAGCAAGTTTCTCCATGGGTGGATATTTTTCTTCAGCCCCGTGTAACGCCCGGCTAGTGTAGTACACGGGCTTCTGTATTTTCCCTCTTCTCTGATCAAGGCGGCGCTGACTGCGGCCGAAGAGACAGCAAGATATAGAAATAGTTCTTCCCCTGGTGTGAGGGACTCAACAATGGTGGGGAGGAGACTTGCAGAAGATCAAAGGGTGAACAGAGATCTACTCTGTGATGGGTGACACGTGGTGTCAAAAGCGATCGTCGGATCTAAAGCAGTACCATAAGAATTACCAGAGAGAGACATGGAATAAGCTACTGGGTTGTCTAAACCACAAGGGTTTGAACCCTGTCCATGGGAAAGTGGCGAAGCTGGTTCTCAAAGAGAGGTTCAAGAGTTTCAACCAGATGTTCGATGAGATACATAGGACGCAGAGCTCGTGGGTGGTGAGTAAAGAGCAGCTTTAGTCGGAGCTTCGGGTTTTGATATCGGCGGTGGTGATACCAGCGTACAGGTCATTCTTAGGGAGGTTCTTGCAATTCTTGGACGCAGGGAGACTTAGGAAAGAATTCTCAGTACCATTAAGAAAGAAAAACACTCTAATACCTGAGAAACATTAAGATTCTCTCCAGCGACATAAACACTCTATTACCATAAAGACTTAGGAAAGGGTAAATGTGAACTGTGAAAGATACATTATTCTTGCTTAGAAACTGGACAATCTGAGTCATTAAGTTAGTGATCTTGTGTAGGTTGATGTGGGTTTTTTTTTTTTTTTGGTATGTTCTTCATATTCAAGATTTGTGTGAATGGAGAGAGAGACAAATACCACTTTTTGATCTTCTTTCTCTTACATTTTTGTGCTATTTTTTGTTTTGGGAGGAAAGAGACATAAAATTTGAGCAAAAATATCTATTTACCCTTAATTTTAATAGAGGTGGGTTACGGAAAACAAACGGAATATACCTCAGTGATCTTGTGAGGTTGATGTGGGTTTTTTTTTTGGTATGTTCTTCATGTTCAAGATTTGTGTGAATGGAGAGAGAGACAAATACCACTTTTTGATTTTCTTTCTCTTACATTTTTGTGCTATTTTTTGTTTTGGGAGGAAAGAGACATAAAATTTGAGCAAAAATATCTATTTACCCTTAATTTTAACAGAGGTGAGTTACGGAAAACAAACGGAACATATCTCAGATGGGCAAAGTGACACTTTTTAAACCACAGGTATGCAAAGTGATTTCGGAACAAATCACAGGTGAGTTTAGTGTAATTACCCCATAAACTAATGTTTTAATCAGCTGGACAAAACAAAAAATTACCAAAGCCAATTATTGCAACCGATTTAGTTTGGCAAAAGAACTAACAGAGAGAGGATTGAACCAAAGGCACAATTTGTTGTCTCACAAAAGTAGCCATTTGGCACACCTATAAACTTCAGGTACTAAATTGTCTATATTGACTAAAATAAAAGTTCAAGAGGTGTTAAAGCATTTTTCCCTAAATATAACAACTACAAATCAAGCCTTCGTCTCAAAATTTGGAGTAAATCATAGATCCACAACAAAATAGTTAGTGTTAACCATGAGTTTTTTTCCTTTGTTATTATATTCTATACAAAGACATATTTTCTATTACTTCCTAAATTGATATATCTTTTTATTACTTCTATTAATATTATTTTTGGTGTTCTCTATCTCTCTTTTTTCTTTTCTTTTTTTTCTTGTTCATTAAATCAACTCACTCTTTGTCAATGGTTTACTAATCTCTCTCTTTTGAAGCATTAAGATTCAACCTTAAAAAAGGGTAGAAACTAAGCATCTACAACTGGATTTCTTGTAAGGGTCATATTAATAGATGTCCTTAGAGCAATTGTTAATAAACTATATTAGGAAAACTTTAACACCACTTTTATGAAAAATATAAAAAGTTGCCAGAAAAATTAATTGTTTTATCATTTTCCTATAAAAATATTTCTAAAAATAGTTCTTAAACAATTGCCCTTAGGGCACTCATTAACTTTTCCCTCCTTATAATTGACTCATATTGTGATGGATTGTAGACACTCGTTAAATTTTCCCTCCTTATAATTGACACATATTGTGATGGATTGTGGATATGGGGTTTTATAAATTTGACACTAGAATTAGTTGATGGCATGACTTTTTTTTTTTGTAACACATTATAAATAGTAAATATAATAGTTCTAAGAGCTTTGTAACTCAAATAACATTTTTTTTTTTTTTTGGTATTCTATAGGAGACATTTAGGTTCAAATACCTCTTCCTCAAATATAAATCATTTATCTCATTTTTTGAGTTTTGCTTTATGGTCCAACTCATGGTATAGCATGTGTCTCAATTTTTTTTTTTTTTTTTTTTTTGAACTTTGGACATTTAATTATGAGTAAATTGAAAATTATACTCCTAAAGTTTGGAGGTATTTGGATTTTGCACCTTAAAGTTTCAGAATTTGAATTTTATATCCTGATGTTTAAGAATTTGGATTTTATCCCCTAAAGTTTTGGGGTATTTGGATTTTACATTCCCAAATTCTAAAACTTCATGGTGTAAAATCCAAATATCCCCAAAACTTTGAAGAATAAAATTTAAACACTTCTTAAATTTATGAGGTAAAACCCAATTTTTGAAACGTTAGGATGTAAAATCTAAACACCCTCAAACTTTAGGAGTGTAATTTGTAATTTACCATTTAATTATTTATAAGGAAAGTAGAAAGAATATGTGGCAAATTGTGATGAGCAGGGTGTAAAGTGACACCCAAAAAGTGGAACATATGATCTATATTCTTCCTCCCCAACTATGAACTAAAAAACCAAAATAAAAGACACACATAATGGTGTGGGGGAAAAAAAAGGAAAAATGATCCCACGACCAAAATAATAATAATAATAAATTTTTTTTTATGAGAATAATAATAATTTATTTTGGAAGAAAAAAAACAAACAAAATTTAATTAAAAACCATTCCATAACACAAAGATTCGACAGTCTTAGACTAAGCACGTAAGATGATGAACAAGGAAGAAAACTCAGCGGGCATGGCGAAGCGTCACATGTGATATGTTCAAGTTGTCAAGTGCTAAAAAAAAAAAAAAAAAAAAGAGAGTACGGTGACAATTTTCAAGAATGTCGGAGTTCCCAATGATTCCCATGCTGTCGTCTTTTCCAACTGTTGTTTCTCTTCGACTGTGCCGTCCCAATATGCTCTCAAAACTAACAACGCCACACTTTCTCTCTATTTCCTCTTCTTCTTCATCATTCTCTTCTTCACTTCAACATGAGGTCTCTCAACCCAGCTGCACCAGGCCACCNAGAAAAAAAAAAAAAAAAATCTCCACTATTTAACATCAAATTGATTAATGAACAAGCCTTAGATCAAACGTAGAGTTTAATCAATGATGTCCCGCTTTTCTCTATTCCCTTATCATCCTCAATAACAGAAATGAATAACAGAGATGGACAGACCATTAGAGGTTTCAAATTGAAACAATTTCTTAAATTTTGGACTTTAATTGATAAATTATTTAAAAAAGAAAAACAAGATCTGATTTGAAACATGGTATGTAAGATGTGAGCTTTTATTTATTATGTAATTTCTCTACAAAAAAAAAAAAAAAAAAGTTCTCTATAGAGTTGAGCACTTTTTTGAAGTACTCGTCCTGCTTTTAAGAGCTACAACGAAAACAAAGCAAAGTTTGGTTTCAAAATCAAGAATATTGGGTTCCAAATATGAGCCATGATGAATATTACTTGGGAAAAGATAAACAAAGCATAAAATCATAGAAGTTGGAAAAAGAAATATTGATAACATAGCAATGGAAAAAAAAAAAAAAAAAAAGTGTTAGAAAGAATATGAATGGGTTGTGACCTGTTCTTGGTGGCCTGGTGCAGCTGGGTTGAGAGACCTCATGTTGAAGTGAAGAAGAGAATGATGAAGAAGAAGAGGAAATAGAGAGAAAGTGTGGCGTTGTTAGTTTTGAGAGCATATTGGGACGGCACAGTCGAAGAGAAACAACAGTTGGAAAAGACGACAGCATGGGAATCATTGGAACTCCGACATTCTTGAAAATTGTCACCGTACTCTCGTTTTTTTTTTTTTTTTTTTTAGCACTTGACAACTTGAACATATCACATGTGACGCTTCGCCATGCCCGCTGAGTTTTCTTCCTTGTTCATCATCTTACGTGCTTAGTCTAAGACTGTCGAATCTTTGTGTTATGGAATGGTTTTTAATTAAATTTTGTTTGTTTTTTTCTTCCAAAATAAATTATTATTATTCTCATAAAAAAAAATTTATTATTATTATTATTTTGGTCGTGGGATCATTTTTCCTTTTTTTTCCCCACACCATTATGTGTGTCTTTTATTTTGGTTTTTTAGTTCATAGTTGGGGAGGAAGAATATAGATCATATGTTCCACTTTTTGGGTGTCACTTTACACCCTGCTCATCACAATTTGCCACATATTCTTTCTACTTTCCTTATAAATAATTAAATGGTAAATTACAAATTACACTCCTAAAGTTTGAGGGTGTTTAGATTTTACATCCTAACGTTTCAAAAATTGGGTTTTACCTCATAAATTTAAGAAGTGTTTAAATTTTATTCTTCAAAGTTTTGGGGATATTTGGATTTTACACCATGAAGTTTTAGAATTTGGGAATGTAAAATCCAAATACCCCAAAACTTTAGGGGATAAAATCCAAATTCTTAAACATCAGGATATAAAATTCAAATTCTGAAACTTTAAGGTGCAAAATCCAAATACCTCCAAACTTTAGGAGTATAATTTTCAATTTCCCCCCCCCCCCCCCCCCTCTCTTTTTCCCTTGAAACAAAATAGAAAGTACTTGTTCTGCTGCCAAGTAAGGGAAGTTCTTTTGCAATGCTCAAATTTCACCTCCTTACTTTGTAAGAACTAGGTGGAGGGTAAGGTCACGTGTTCAAAACCCACCAGGAGTGTGTATTTAACAATCAAAAGGAGGGAAAAGAACCATAATATCTTCACTTTCCTTATTATTCAATTGCCAATCCCCCTATTCCTCTTAATTGTATTCATGAAGAATAGAAACAAACAATGCAATCCAACATTTCTGTTGTTATTGTAAGAAAAAAAGTGTTTTATTTGTCTGTGACACAAGAATAATAATTACTATAAGTAACAATGGTTAGATATGAACACTTACGTCTAGGTTTTGATAAAAGCCTTTAGATCCACTCACCTTCAACAGAAGGATGTCAAACCACAGAGTCTTTACACTAGTTCCAACAATGAGCATGACCCTTACGGACTTTGAAAGAATTGTCAGTGCGTAGGAAACACGGAATATGAGCGCTTACTATGGTCATAGACCAAATCCCTAGAACGGAGGGAGAGTACCATGGAGAGAGAGGAGACTAGCCTAATTTCCGGCCAACTCTCCACTCACCTATACTCCCCCTCCCTCCAAACTGCCATAGGGTTTCCTCATTTTGGGTGGTTGGTTATGAGGTAGGCCACACTATCTCAGCACTTTTTCTTTGTAGAAAAATGTACTTAAATGGCCTCTTGCACTAAACGCTAGAGCTATGGTTTTTCTGATACTGGCTGCCCACCTATTAAGCCCAAGCACATGACCCAATGCCAACAAATCCAAAGCCTAATAGCTTTTCCATTTTTAATAGGTGGTTGCCAGCATCCCCTGATTAAAATTTTTAAGAATATTGGTGTTCAAATGCTCCATGACTTACATTATATGTGCTTCTTCTCTCCTTTGGTACTTTGGAATGCAAATATTCCTTTGATTTCTGTCATCCTCATTTTGCATGATTCATATGTTTACTTTAATCCTTTCCTTCTTGGGTTGGTGCCCATATTGTCAGTCCCATCTCCATCCTCCTTGTCCCTACTTTCATTGCATTTGCGTTAAAGTTTGGAAGTAAGTAATAGCAGTGCATTAATTAAGTGTAAAGTTTGGAAGAATGATGATGTCAGTTGGAATGGTTGATACCTTGCTTTTCCCTATTTACGACTTTAACTTCTTGTTTCTCCTCTTTTGGGATACAGGGGGAAGGCTGTGATAGCTTCATGCCATTTCCTCTTTGGACCTAGTTAAGCCTCAAATTTTTGTCACCTCCTATCTTAATTGCAAATATTAGCAATCACTTTAACAAGAAAAATAATATTCTGATTATTGGTTAATTTGTTGGCTGCATGTTTCTCATCACATTTAATAGAATCATAAGTGATAGTACTAGTGACTTATTTTATGTTATTTTATTTATTTTCCACTTCAGTTACTCTAGTTTTCTTTTGATTTTCAGAAACCATACAGCCGTACCCGAGAGAGCCAGTACTTAATGGTCTGTTAAAAGGCAAAGATCTGGCTCCTATCTTTGACTTTCCACTTCATGGAAGAATTGGCAGCCAGAACCTTTCTCAGTCCACCTCAGTTATTGGTGACGGAAAACTCCATTCAAATATGTCTGGAAAGGTCATGGGCTCACCCTCACCATTAGAAGATTCAGCCTCACATAATAATATTCTTGAACCTTTTGATTTTGACTTTCAAGGAATTTTTTATAGCCAGAACATTTCTCGATCCACATCTGATATTGGTGACATGAGAAACACGAAAATTGTTTCAAAAATATCTGAAGAAGTCATGGAATTACCCTGGAAGATTCGATCTCAGATGTTATTTTCAAACCTTTTGATGAGCAGCCTTCATCTGGGAGATGGTCCAAGATTGTCCTGTCAAAATCATTTGCATTCCCAAGTAGTAAATCAGACTTAATTTTAGACCTGAGTTCTCAAAATGATGCAGTGTATGGCCCTAGTCTTACAACCTTTGAAGAAAATGAAAAATACAATACTTCACATGATCTGGCAAGTCCGGCATTTGAAAAATCATACAGCATGGAAAAAAGGAAATAAAACCTATCAAATATTCCACTTCCTCAGTCTGCAGCAACATTTTATAATGGGATCTCACCAGAAATGGAAATTGTTGAATCATGTGAAAGCATTAATAGGCTAAATAATTATTTGAGAGACAGAAAGGAAGCTAGTGTCTCGGGAAAATTCTTGCATGCTGTGATAGGGCAAGATATCTCCAGTAAGCCCTCTTGTCAACTATTATATCCCCTTGTGATGGCATCTTATGATGCTTAACCCCCTTATTTTCAATTTTAAAAAATTATGTTTTTATGAAACTGAAATTTTACTTTTTGATTCAATTTTGAGTGTGTGTGTGACTATTCTTCAGCATAGGGTTTGTGATCATGCAATAGTGTATGTGTTAAGTTATACATTTTGCAACTTCAGAATTTTAATGATGCTTGCTAGGACATTTCATAAAGTTCAAGCCCAATATTTGGTTACCTTCTTGAAGTAGCATCTGGCCAACAGATAAGTGCAATTAAATCAATCATATGGTTTGGATAATCAGATCTTGTTGATATGCCTATTACCTAGCATTACACAAATTTGGTTGAAATTTTAAATTCTACTCTAGTATAATTTTTGTTTCTCCTCACTTCTAAAGCAATATTCTGTCCTTTGCAAATTTTGCAAAACTGTATAACTTCTTAAAGTTCACAATCAAGAAGGGCTGAGATATACTCAAGACTTCAATTACAGTTCAAACCTTTGGGACTGCCAGACAATTTGACTGCCACTGACTTGTGTGATAAATTTCTTTGGACCAAATAATTTGGCCAGACAAATAGACTGCCACTAACCGTCTTGCCAATTTTGGATCAAATGTGATCTCTTCCTGCCTAAAGCAAAGGCTGAGTTCACAGGTTAAATCCCAGATGAATGCATGAATTGTATTTACCTATCAAAAAACTGCCACTTAACAGCTTATTCCATATGTGCTCTGAATATTCTGATAACATTAATAAAATAGGATTACATGCTGCATATTTTGTTCTAATATTTTTGAGCTAACCTTTGTAACTTCTGTATGGAATTCCATGATTGTCTTTAATTTTATATACAAATAAATCTTCAGCTTTACACAAAACCAAGTAAATTCATTGGAGAATAATTATAAATTTTATTATGCAATTTTACTACATAAATACACTACTATAGTATATTATGCATTTCTTTTGTATCTGAGATTAGTAACCAAGTATAATACTTTACTTAGATTTCTCTGCCACAAGGGAATTTAAGGTTCTTGATTCCATATATCGAAGTCAGGCAAGTACAATCAATATGGATCCTATTACTTTAGAAAGAAAAGATCATGAGAAGGAAGAAAACAGAAACATTAAGAATATATGTGATAAAGGTCCTTATGAATAGATTGTTCTAGTCATACATTTAGAATATTTTGTTCAACTTAACATAATCTGGTTATATACAGATGTTGGATTAGTTGCTTCAACCATCATTTACGCCTTCTACTTGAACGAAACATACCAAAGTGACCAGTTGTGCACTGTGCCTGTCATCAACATGAAGAGGGCAGGCCTAAGTTGTCGTGCTGAAATCAAATGGTTGATTGCATCTTGTCTAATTGATCAATCATCCTTAATTTTTATAGATGAGGTGTGTTGTTTATATTGAATCCTTATTTATTATGGTATTGCATGAGTAACTCATGCTACATGTTTAATTGTAGAATAATGTGTGTGTGTGTGTGTGTGTGTGTGTGTGTGTGTGTGTGTGTGTGTGTGTATTATATCTATCTGCTTCCATTTTTTTTTTTTAATACTATTATTGAATAAGATAAATCACATATTGTTATTCCATGGTAAATCAAACATATATATAGTAAAAATCAAGGTCCTGACCTTATTGTTTTCAAATCTAGTCTGAGTTTTTGTTATTCTTGAACGTTGAAATATTGAGCAGATTGACCTTTCATATTATGACCTATTTGGGAGTCTTAAGCTAGTTCTACTAAATAGCCACAAGCTTCTGATTAAACAAGAGGTAATGTTTTATTAGAAAATTTTAGCTATACTTTTACTCTGAACCATGAGATATCATGGATTTTTTGTGTATTCCTGAAACAGGCATTAAAGGAGGCAGGAGTTGAAATCTTCTGTTGCAGAAAGGTGTAGTTAGTTGCTTCAGTGTGGTTGACTTTCTACTTTAGCTTAATACTTCCAAACATCTTCAGAATGAGTACATGCCTTCTTTGAATCTCTCTTTCCTTTGCAGGGTGAGTCTGCATATCCTTGGGTTGAGACTAATACTATAGGAGAGGTATGATAGTGTATTTAGAATGCGCTCTCTGTGTTTGGTCATTAATTATTTATTTGCAATTAGAAGTTATTCATGTCACCAATGAGAGGCCCTGATTTTCAGGTATGGTCCTTTGTTGTTATAATTGTTCTACACATTCTCATAAGCCAAATATAGTCAAATCTCATGATCTATGGGTTATCTCCTCAGCATAATTGAAAACCTTATCCATTTTTGGGTATAACGGATGATAAGCACTGAAAAATATTGCATAGACTCCACCGTTCTAAATAACTTACTGATTTTTGCTTATACTCTGAGTTATTAAACAATTAACTGCCTCATTGTTGCTTATACTCAAGAGTTAATAATTTAATAGAGAGCACAGCCATAGTAATAGCCACCAGAATCAAAAGACAAATAAAACAGAAAAATTGATGCATGGGTTTTGGTAACAAAGTGGAAATATTTCGAAGAAATCTTTAAAAGAAAAATCACTCTAGGAGTAACCAACCCCACAGGAAATTTCTACTATAGAAGAAATAGCTACAATTAGTCTATACTCACTAAACGTTTATGGATTAAACTCAACTTGTTACCTTAGCTAACAACTCATTTGCCTCCCACCGCAATGACTCCAAAACTCTGGGATTCTTCTTAAAATCTCCTCTACGAACAAACTCGTCCACACCAACCTAGAACTTTTGTGGTCTAAATAACTCTCTGGAGGGTTTCTACCAAACAGTTTGGGTTTAAAACTTTTGTAGTTTTGAATGGGAAAACAGTACAGTTGTTTCAACTTCAAAAGGCCATATCTCACTTTTTTCAAATACAAATCGGGTCAAATTTGTTTCTGCTTTGAAGCCTGATATGTCTACTTTTCAATGAAACAAGTTTCACTTAAAAATCTGCTACAAGTTTAAAAGATATAATAAAAGTAAAAGATCGTGAACTCATTATTTTGAGCATATCATAACCCTGTCGTCTTTAAGAAGCTACCACATCTATGAATCCTAACAAGCAGCATATATATATATACAAAACTTTTGGTGGGTTCCAATTAGTGGAATTACTAGCAAGTTGTAGCCTAACATAAAGCCTTCCTAGTGAATTGAGGTTAATAGGATGAATGGTTAAATATATTTAAAAAATTTTAAACTTTTTTAACAACTTTGAACCATCCAACAGCACTTGAAAAAAAGGGAATTAGGGAAAGTGTTAGAACCATAGCAATATGCTGTCTACATTCCTAAACTCTTTCTTAACTCTGTGTATATATATATATATATAGAAGGCCATGCCTATTTCCAGATGAACCCTCAACTCTTAAGGCTTCATTTGGTGCATTTACAATTTCGAATTGAACTACAATCTTGTCTTGAAACATTTGCTTCATTTGGAAAACTAGCGGCCTTTTGCAATCCTCATTGTTAGCAATTCATTAAAAGAGAATCATGGGGAGTTCAATTCTGAAAGTGAGAATATATTACTTCTATATAGGATAGAAAATTGGTGTAGATAACAGTGGAGCCACACAAAGTAGTTCAAGGGGAAGAATTACAACTCTTTTTCTTTGTACTTATTTCCTAATTTAAATTTTAAGGACAATGTAAACGAGTTTGAGTGTGTAGATTTTATGTATTGGAA
Source organism: Quercus suber (assembly GCF_002906115.3). NCBI lineage: Eukaryota > Viridiplantae > Streptophyta > Magnoliopsida > Fagales > Fagaceae > Quercus > Quercus suber. The sequence goes on along the minus strand of NW_027069962.1, from coordinate 13,402 downwards.
ATCTTTTTGATGCTCTTCTCTTTCCAAAGGATTTCTTCCTTTGACATACAAATTCATGCAGACAAACTTTTGTATTGATACATACACATAATAAATCAGGAATATTGAACCAAGGATGTTTTACACATAAATGCAGATAGTAACATCTTTATACTTTATTATCACCTAAAACCTAACCCTCTTGTTCTCACTATGACTCTATCTGGTGCCATTCCATTTATTTATATACAGGATTGTTCATGCTGTACACTTATTGCTGAGAGGTTTGCTCTGGCTTCACCTTAGATTTTGGCTGGGCAAGGATTCAGCAGACTCTTGGTACTTGGTGTCATTTAGATTTGATGTTTGAAAATATTCTTTTGTTCTCAGTATTCTTCATACCATACTTGCTAAATATACACGCTTGATATATATTATTTCAGTTAGGTACTCCTGTAGCAAGTACCCATGTTTGGTCTTCCCTTTACTCTCCTTGTGACAGACTTTTTTCTTATGCAGCACCTTATAAAACCCTACCCAGAGTTTTTTAATGCACATAATTAACTCTCTCAGTTAATTTTATATGTGTACTTTAAGCAGTATTTTCCCTTATCAAATCCTTTGATTTTATTTTTATTTTCTACTTACCCAGTTGGCTAACTAGAGAAATGGTAGCTTGGAGCTAACTATGTCTTCCATTGCCCTAGATTTGATAGTTTTCTGGTTTTCCTCTTTGCTTGTAGTTAGCTGGCATTTTCATAGAAACAGGAAACCTAACTAATCCGCACTGTAACTCGAAAGATAAGTATATGGCCACACTATTGATCAATGGTGCTGGTCGCTTTGGATCCAATGGTCTCTACCAGATATGTATGTTTATTGTGCTCTACTGATTTGTATAAACTATTCTGTTTTTTTTTTTCCCTTCATCTTCTAGGGCTTATCTAAGATATGTAATGTATCATATCATTTGCAGTGAAATACAAAATGCATGATGTGTCTGATCTCAAAATAGTCGACATTCTGCACAAGGATTTCAAAAAGTGGAGAAGATTAGGTCTGGACTTGTGCTAACCCTTTATTTTTCTTCCCAAATGCAACTCGGTTATTTTTAATTTATTTAATATAATATGGAGTTTTACATATTTAAAGGTGACCCTTAAGGTGACATCAAAGTATCAAACCTATTTACCAGTTACTAAGAAGATAAACTACAAACTAATTTAAGAAAAGTTAGAAGCGATGTGAGCTCTATCACTAAAACAGTTTGGTTTAAATGTGATGGAGATTTATTATGGCCTATAATATCAATCTTTTAATCCATTAGCTTATAAGTAAATATTTAGATAGCACCAGCAAGAAAACCTTTACTTTTAGAATAAGTAAATGAGGTCTAAAATGAAGTACGTACCATAATTTTACCTATATAAGGTAAATAATATAAAAGTATAAAGCTTTAAAATCAGGAGTATCAAGAAAATATTTGGGATTTAGTGTTAGACCATTGGAGCTATATTAATTCTAAGATTAAGCGACCATAAGGGTTATAGAGCAGAAAACAATTATGGTGTTCAACTTTATTTAAAAATCTGTTTATGTTCCTTTAAATAGTATGGTGGATATTTGACGTAGAACAACCACACAATTTCAATGGGAAAATTAAACAACAACAAAATAAAGGATAAAGCATAGGAGTCAGCACCTAAGGGTTGCTTGGAGTCAACACCAAGCAAAACTAGAGTTGACACCAGTGTAAAAGAAACATACATTTATTATAATTCTCAAAACTGTCTTACAATAATTAGAAAAAAGAGCTTAGATAGCAAACAACAAAATGCATAAAGAAACCATAATTATTAAATGCTGGGGCTTGCTTAATCTTCAAGCCCAATTACTAGGAGGCTCCATCCATAAGGCCACAGGTTGGGCCGTCTTTTGTTTGCTCTTCCGCCCATACGTGCGTATAATTGGAGGCTTGTCCTCATGTCCGCACCAATATTATTCTAGGAAGCACGAATACTCCATTGATTAGAGGACCCTCAAGGAGAACTAGACTCAAACAAATGCATTGTACCAACACTACCAATGTTGATCCTTCACACTCAAGATGCTAACTTATAGAGTCAGTGCAAAATGATTAAATTCTCCCATTCCTATTAGATGTCAATCTTTTGGGATAAGTAAATTATCATTTTAAATTTGGTTAAGGATTTATATATTTATCGAGCCACTCCACTTGATAGCTTAGACTTCTAGGTTGGATGCTTTAACATGGTGTCTTGTTTGATTGTTTGTTTGTTTTTGGACTGTACTTGCCGAGCCCGTTTATCTCTATTTTAATTAAACTTTTTTTCATTTGAGCCTAGATGTTAGAGGTGGTGTTAAGATAAAAATTTATACATCTTAAGATATGTCTTACTATCATCAACATATAAAAAGTAATATAGTTGGTCCACATTAGCTTGGAATTCCAAAATGTGGTCACATCTTTTAATATGTATAATTTGTTGTCAATTGCATGCCTGATTTTTGTGTTTCTTCATGCATGTATCTTGACATTCTCAATTGTTTATGTGTTTTTGCTTGTTCAATTCAACCCCAAAAATATTTACAAGATCTTGACACAATGTAAAAATGTTCAGCTCTTCTAAAACAAATGCAGATTTGTCATACAAATACTTTTCTTCACTTTTACTTGTAATGTACTTCACCTTGGCTCTTGATTATAACTGGTTACATATATGATGTATTTTCATGAAATCTTACCATCCAAGATATATGGGGTATTCTGCTCTTCAATTGCATTTGATTGACATGGAAATGGTTATTTCAGGAAAGCCAGATGCTGCTGGGTCAAGATTGATGGCTTTACATGTTGGAATGAGTTCTATTGGAATTTCAATTGCACAACTTCTTGCTCATGAAGATGCTTCATCTCAAGGAATCAAAAATTTCCAGAGTGAGTAGTTGATTACATGTTCAGTAGACATATCATTAAAAAAGCAATCAATCAATCTGTGATAAAATCACTGTTATTAATGCCAGTGAACTAGAGCTCAAATGGCACTTCCTCCTCCCATAATAATGGGATGAAGGCCAAAATCATGGGTTTAGGACCCACTGGGTATGAGTGTAACTTGCCAATAAAAAAATCACCATTTTTATATTTGTCTCAGTTTTTCTGCATGGTAACTGTTAACTGGAAAAGCCTTTCTTTTGTTTTTTGTTTTTATAATTCAATAGTTAGGAGTGGGAGGATTTGAACCTTGGATGTCTCTATTGGAAACACTAGGAGGTGCCTACTAGTTGAGCTACAAAGCTCTTGGCAGAAAAGCTTTCTTCTGTTTCAAAAATTTTTTTTAAGTGCTTTACTAAGCTTTTCTTATTCACTTAGTGGGGTTTCCTCTATAGTTTTATTTGTATTCTATATACATTTTCATGTGTTTGCTGCTCATCAACCTAGCGTTCTCAACTAAGAAAAATTAATGTGATCCTTGAAAATAATGTAAAAATTAATTTTCTATATAGAATTCATAAAGATCGCTCTATAATAACATTTAAAAAAAAAAAAAAAAAAAAAGCATTCATGTGCTCATACTAGCATGCTCTCTGCTTTTTTACTTTCTCCCTGCACATCTGCCTGACCAGTGAATAATCTCTGACATAGGGATGGTCCGTATTCATGATCTGCAAGCCTTCAATTGATTGTAGAAGTTTAGTCATGACCATAAATCACATCATATTTTACTGAGGTGTGCTAAAGGTTTTATTTATTTATTTTTCAATCATGTTATATACATCTCCACTTCTGGCTGAATAAATATTTGGAATCTAGTTTTAGAAATAACATTTATGACTGATCTTTTCATCCTCTAAATTATAGGGTTGGAGAAACTTCGGCTACTCATGATTGTCTCTGGATATTATGATTCTCAGAAGAACTTCAAGGTTGGAGAAATTCTTGTTTTCTACTTTGTTTATCTCTCTTATTGTTATGGTTTCCAGAATTTGGTTTACTTTTAATATGGGCTTAAGTAATTCCTTCAGATTTTAGGCTTAGGATGCAGTTTTGAAAAACATATATTGCAGTATATATTCAAGTTAGAGCCCACTTTCCTGCCACCAAAAATGTAATTTTAGTGAACATAGTTTTATTTTGATACAGTGATAATCCAGGCCATGGTCTAATTTTGGGTCCCTCATTCTGCATACCTGCAACAACTACTTTTACAGTTTAACGGTCTAATGGTTTGTGTAGCTTCCACTAAATGATCATGAAAATGCTAACATCACATGTAAATCTCTGGTGTAATTTAGAGAGAGATCCTGGTCTCTGCTGAATCTGTGGAGCTTATGAAGGACCTAATTTTCTTCTTCAACTCAAATGCCTCCTAACTTCCGCTCAAAGTTCTCCATAAACCAGGTAACTTATGTGGGAAATTATACATCTCATGGAATAAAGTTAATCGTTCACTTGTAATCAAGTAAATCTTGCTTCAGAATAACTGCGTATTAAAGTGACAAAATAGTATAATTGCACACTGAATTCATGTGGAAAATGGCTGCATGTATTAGTATTATAAAGACATAAGCCAGATGGAATGCATCAAGAAGGCAGAAGCAAGGGGGAAAGTTTTAAACACACGCCTATACTAGATCACTGGCCAAATTTAGATTGACTAGGCAGTAGGCACCCCCACGTACAGACCATTGTAAGCCAAATTCTACCGTAAGAGGAGGAAATGCCATTATGTGCAAGCAAGCATAAAATTCCTTTTTCAACTGTAATTTTACTTTTGTCTTAAGGAAGCTGCTTCACACAACTTAGTGTGATCTCTTGATTCTAACCATGATCTTGGTTTCACCAACCCCAGAGCAGTGAACTATTTCCAGAGGTGTCCATAAAGCTGTCCACAAAGTCTACTTTTCTACTATAATACCTCTATGGCTCCTCCTCTAAAGACCAAGTACACGAATGTCATTAATGCCTAAACAGGATTCAACTCAAACAACCATGTGCAAGCACAAGGGCCCTGGACAGGCTTGGCTTGTAACACAGCAGGGCAAAAGCGCCTATTGTAAGGCCTTAATATGAAAAGCCAGTATTCATACCACTAATAGCATTCTGAAAATCCACTTTCTCCCTATGATAAGCTTTCCACTTACATAATCTAAGATTCTGTTTATACACAGCTTATGTATCCAAATTACCGTGACATGATAAACTGTTTCTTATAAACTGAAACTAATTTATGCTTTTTAAATTCTCAGCTCTAATTCCTAAATAATGATTCTGAAATGACATGGGGCACATTGGCATTAGATAGGATTATTATCCTCAAATAAGACTCAGTGGGGTAATCATCGCCAAAGTAAAGGAATGATGGAGTTTTAGGTTTGTACTAGTCTATGGCACTATAATGAACAACATGTTCAAGCTGATTTAAGTTTATATCCTGGTTTGGGCAAGCCTGAAAATTCTCAACTAGAGCGTGTTTCTTGCCCTATCAATTGTTAGTATTTCTTTTTCCCTTTTTAATAAAGAGCAATATGAAGTCCTTGATTTTGGGGATTAACGTGACAATCCAAAAGGCAATCTACCTAAATGACATGCTAGGTTTTGTAGCATAATAATATTAATATCCATTGTAATATTTTGCACACCCAATTCCTCAATGCCAAAAATTGGTGAGACTGCTTACAAAGACAGGTCTCGCTAGCCTAGTTGCCAATGACACTTTGCATTTCCAAATAAAACGTTGTCATATGCTGCTTGTTCAGGTCTTCGAGATGACATGAAAGTATTTGAGGTTGACAAGGTTACATCAAGGAAGACTATTGAACGCCTTTTAGAAGGGTTTGGTGTGATATCAAAAAGCTAGCTTGGGCCGTGGGCCAAACACAATTTATGTTCTTAGACATTTTGTTTATTTAATACTTTATCTATTTTAACAGATGGTGAAGCAGATAACATATGTAAATTAGTTCAGTTGTTTAAAACCCAAATGTGGGCAAGGGGTTGATGAGATTGAATTATGGGGATTATTAGAGTCATTTGGTTAAAATTTGTGTTTTTAGAAAATAAATAAATAAATAAAAACCTGTGTTTGTGAATCTAGTCTGAAAGTTGTGGTACTTCAAAAAAATAAGTTCAATTCATGATTTTAGAAGCCAAGATCTTGGATTTAACTTATTTTTCAAAGAAATTGCGATCTCAACTCGCGCTTTTTGTGTTGTCATTGCAATTGTGACTTGGAGAAAGAAAGACGTCACATTTGACTTCACAATATTTGCACTAGAATTCATAGATTAACAAAAAATTGATCAAGAATAGTAAGTTGATTTTTATTTATTTATTTGTTGTTATAGTAAGTTGATTTATTTGTGAATAATTTCACTCTGTTGGGTCTTGGGATTTTTGGTTGCATTTGAAAATTTGTAATTACGGTTGTGAATGGTGAAGAATGATTTGTATATCGAAGCCTCATAATTTAAAAACAGAGGAAGGTGATGGTTCGCATTCCATATCATCATTGGCGACCCAACCCAAACCCATCATCAGCAAAATGTGATCCTCTTTTTATTTCACTTGAAAAAAAAGTCTATTTCATGCTTATTTTTTGTATTTAATAGTGTATCCGATGCCTGCCATTTGATATTTTAAATTATGAGACACTATATTCACCTTTAAATTGGTAACATGTATGCATAAAGGTCCATACAGATGCATAAAAGATGCATACAGATGCTCTATCCATGTGTATGCATACTAAAAACTTGCATATGCACCAACCACCAAGGTGCATACACATACTCTATCCATGTGGATGCATATTGAAAACTTGCATATGTACTTTCATTTGAGATCGTATAAATGAAATCTTAATTGAGTTATTCAGAACCACAACCTTTGTCACATCATTTTCCACAATTATCCTATATGACAAACTGTAATTGGTTGTCTGTTACTTTCAAATTGACTCACAACTTTTTCTCCATCACTCACAGTTGGTCACATATGATAGTTGTGACAAATGGTATGGTCCTAGAATATTTGATCTTAACTCTCTATAAACCCTAAGATCTTCCAGCTTAATTGAATGATACTTTGCATGATGTGAGTGTATGCATATGAATGGAGTTTCCTTTTCTAGAGTAACTTAGAGCAAGACAATTTTTTAAGACAATCCCTTTTAAATCTTGTGCATGTTTAGCTTATGGAACTAATTTAGTGGGATCACTGATTGAATATGGCCTAGGAACATTGATGAAGGATGTCCTAAATGATCAGGTGGGGTACTTGGGTGTCTAACACCTTACTCTACTTTGGACCAAATAGCATATATTTTAGCTACCCCAACATTAAAGCATTGGCATTAGGGGGTGTAAAACCCTCCAAGTTGCTAAAATAGCCACCAACCATCTAAAAAAGAGCTCTATCTGAGAATGTATACCTAATTTTTTTTACAACCTGTGAATAATAAGTTCTAAATATATAAGAACTTACTATTCATGAGTTTGTAAACTAAAATAATATATTTTATTCAATTTCTCTCTCTCTCTCTCTCTCTCTCTCTCTCTCTCTCTCACTTTGTCTCACTCACTTTATATTTATATTATTATTTAATGGGATAGTTTATATTATTTTAATGAGTTGTATGAAAAAATAGAAATTGAGATGTTGGGTAAGTTGTTAAATGAGGTGGTAAAATTGATAAAGTAGTGTTTGAGGATGTAAAATAGAGTTTTTTTTTTTTTTTTTTGGCATCCCCTTATGCTAGTGCTTTAGAGTAAATGGAATATTCTTGAACCTATGGCTAGGAACTTAAGACGGACCTACACCTGGCTACTCCTAAAAAGACTATTCGTGCAACATGTTGACATTTAAAAGTTATTATTTGGGATGCTCATTGCTCACACAAGTTCAACGACATAATTTTACCATATGACTCATTATTAATCACCATTTCGATTAAAACTCCATCATAAAAATTTCAAGATGTTTAAAAGGAGTTTCTTTATTTCATAATCTATTATAATGTTTAGTTTTAATAAAACTTTTTTTTTTTTTGAGAATCAGTTTTAATAAAACTTAAAGTTACAACTGATGTGTAATTTGTAGTGCTTATTAAAGCAATCTTGTTCATCTACTTTATTATTTCAGAATTATCTTTTACTATCTATTTTATTAGCCAATTGTTTTGTACCAAATACACAAATAAAGCAACTAAAATCCAAAACGCCCTCTTCAATGTTTCTTATGGAAGGAAGCCTCCGGCTAAAAAAATGAAAAAACAAGTACTCCTTTGTGTTTAGAGTAATGTATATTTCACATGCTCATTTACACTGATCACACACTCATACCTTTGCACAAAAATGCATGTGTGTTTGTGTATGGTTTGTTTTGTCAGAACCACGCAGTTTATGAACAACTCAAGCTCGGCTCGACAAAAAGTTTGTTTATGTTGGTTTGTTTAGAAAATAAACCAAGTTCAATTCTTAAGTTTAGGTTTGATTATTAAATAAGTCAAGTTCAAACATAATAATGTATTTATAAACAAGATTGTGAACATAAAAATTTGATTTTACTATATATAATATTATATTTGTGTATATATATATACTTATCTAAAATATATTTATATAGACATGTGTAGGGTTAAGGGCCCAAAAATTGTATATTGGGCCTTGGGCTTTATTCGAGGAGGTTGACTAGTCCGAGAATCGATAAACAATAATGAGAATGTCAAGTTCTGAGTCTCATGAATGGGATGCAAACGGAGAGAATGAGAAAGGTAGTCCAAGGAGGCTCACCTTCTCGGATGAGCAAAGCACAGATCAAATACGTGTCCTATCATTCAAGGTGGCCTTCCAGGATATTCTACTGACAGGGACATGTATTATGAACGCACAAGAGGGATGGAAGCTTAGAAATATCTAAGGAAAAGCTATTATCATCGCATTAAATGTTCTGCAACTAATTTTCTGGCCTCATTTATGTGCAGAAGACCGCTGAACGGTGCTGCCTTGGCTATCCCAACTCACAAAGAGTTAGAGAGGGTGTTTGATGGGACAAGCACAAATGTAATGGTTGGGATGATCAACAAATGGAGGGCCAAGATCATTAAGAGGGAGATATATAATGTAAGAGACCCCTGGAGGGAATGAGATCGGGAAATCAAGAAAGAAACACTGTAGCAATCTAGAACCAGACTTGTAACCATACTTAATAGCATTATATAAGAATCAGTCTCCTCGGACTTTGTCGGGGACATTTTTCTTCAGTTTAAATTTGTTTATTTTCACTCTTTTGTCATTAAGCCTACCTAACTTATTGTTTGATTAACTAAAACTCAGTTTTCTAACTCATTTTCTACAAATTCATTGTTTTGAGGTTTTTGGTCCTAAGTCCATTCGTATCTTGGGTTAGGAATTCAAATATGGTTTTTACAATTGGCGCAATCTGTGAGAACTACTGGTGTTATAGTGAATCCAACTTTCAACAATGGTAGGTTCAGGTTCACACTAGGCAAAATCTATGGGGTCTCAACGCCAAGATCACTTTCGTGATCTTGAATGGAGAAGGGACCGGGAAGGAAGTGTACATACTACCCATACCAGTAAGATCCAATCTCAGGGTAAAAGCCACGTCTCTCATGAGGAGAGTGCCAGAGCCATGTAGAAGGAGATTGATCACCTAAAGAGAAGCTTACGCCATGAACGGCGAAAGCGAGCTTCATCCAATTCTGACTTCTTTTCTAATGGTGAAGAGGATGGCAGTTATAGGCGCAGATCAAGGACTCCTCATAGCAAGTCTTTCTCATATGATGAAGACTACCATCATGAACGCAGAAATAGAGATTCGGCGGTTTACATAACCACATTCACCATGTACAATGGTAGAACGAACCCTGTGGAGCATGTTAGCTACTTTAATCAAAGGATGGCCTTATACTCCAAGAATGAGGTCTTAATGTGCAAGGTATTCTTATCCAGTTTGGGGCCTATGGCCATGAGGTGCTTTGATGGTCTGAGAGCCGGTTTCATTGATTCCTTCAAAGAACTCACTCAAACGTTTGGATCTCGCTTTATTACGTTCACCAGGGTTCCTTGGCCTTTAGCTTCCTTGTTATCTTTGTCCATGAGAGAAAGAGAAACTCTGAAAACATACTCGGACAGATATTGGGAAATGTTCAACGAGATAGATGGTGATTTTGATGAAGTAGCCATTAGCACTTTTAAGCTCGGCCTACCCGCCTAGCATGGCTTAAGGAAGTTTTTGACTAGGAAACCTGTTATCAATATATGTTAGCTCATGGATTGGATTGACAAGTATAAGAGGGTTAAAGAGGACCAGCAGCAAGACAAGGGAAAAGACAAGATTATCCTTTAGGAGAGGAAGGATTTTAGGTTGGACCGCTACAATAATAATAGACCCCAAAGGGATTTTGTTGAGCAGTCTGGGCCTACAGCTCCTCAAGTGGTTAACATTGTGTTCAAAGAACCGGTACATCAAGTTTTGGAGAAGATCAAGAACGAGCCATACTTCAAATGGTCGAACAAGATAAGCGGGGACCCTTTGAGGTGCAACCAAAGCCTTCATTGCCAATACCACCAAGAATAGGGACATACCACCGAGGACTACCAAACATTATGGAACTATCTGGAGCAACTGGTCAAAGAGGAAAAGTTGCAACAATTTCTATACCGGCCTAACGGATAGGGAGACTAGTTAAGGTTAGGGCTCAGGAGAATGCTCCTTTAAGGCCCCCGTTAGGTACAATCAATGTTATTTTTGCTGCACTTGGAGAACCAGTTCTTACCCTTCAAGAGTGATGTATGTGGTTAGGATATCGACCGAGGACTCTAGCTCCGAGCCGAAGAGAGCTAGGATGGAGGTTCGACCATTGCTGAGTTTCTCGGACGAGGATAAGATTAGAACCATCCAACCACATGATGATGCTTTGGTGGTCACTCTTAGAATAGAGGGACATGATGCGAAGAGAGTAATGGTAGACCAAGGTAGTTGTGCAAAGATCATATACCCTGACTTGTATAGAGGGCTTAACTTAAAGCCTGAAGATCTGACAGCCTATAATTCACCTTTAGTAAGTTTTAAGGGGAAAGTTGTTATCCTAAAGGGCCATATTAGGTTGCCTATGCAGGCAAGCTCAGAAGTGGTGGAAGTGAACTTCATTGTGGTGGATGCATATTCCCCCTACACGGCCATTGTGGTCAGGCCTTAACTTCATAGCTTAAAGGTTGTTTCATCAACTTTGCACCAGAAGGTGAAGTATTAATTAAGAGACCGAATTGAGGAACTGATAGGGAATCAATTCATGGCTAGGCAATGCCTTGTGTCCGCAATTTCGCACCAGCTAGTAGCTGAATCCTCAGCCTTTATTGAGGGAGACTTATAGCAATCAAAGTCCACAGTATTACCTGTGAAGGGGCAACTGAGGAGGCCAAATGTAAAGATTTAGAGAAATTTATCGTAGATGATGATCCAGAGAAGTTTTTTCAGGTTGGAGCTCAGCTACCACCTCAAGAGAAAGAGGAGTTGGTAGAATTTTTCAAGAGGAATGTTAATGTATTTGCTTGGAATGCTTATGAAACTTCGGGGGTGGATTCGAGCTTCATCTGCCATAATTTGAACGTCAATCCATCTGTCATCCTCAGAAAACAACCACCTTGGCCCTCATCAAATGATCATTCTAACGTTGTCAAAGATGAGGTGATGAAACTTAAGCAAGCTGGGGCTATTAAAGAAGTGTTCTACCTTGAATGGTTGGCCAACACTGTGGTTGTGAAGAAAAAAAATGGAAAGTGGCAGGTATGTATAGACTTCATGGATTTGAACAAAGCATGCCCAAAAGACCCTTTGCCCATGCCTTGGATAGACTAGTTAGTAGATAATAGGTCATCCTCGGATGAGCTTTTTGGACGCCTTTCAAGGCTACCATCAGATACCTTTGGCCTTGGACGATCAAGAGATGACAACTTTGTTACTCTTATCGGGAATTACCATTACAAGGTGATACCCTTTGGTTTGAAGAATACAAGGGCTACCTACTAGAGGATGATGACCAAGATGTTTAAGCCACAGTTAAGGAAAAAAATTGAAGTCCGCATAGATAACATGGTGGTCAAGAGCAAGTTGGAATTTGAGCACGTTAATGACCTCGAGAATATCTTTGAAATCTTGAGAAGACATAAGCTGCGGCTAAATGCAACCAAGTGTTCTTTTGGTGTCGGATCAGGGAAGTTCTTGGGATACATGGTCACTCACCGCGAAATTGCAATCAACTCTGACAAGATTAAGGCAATCAATAACCTACAGCCACCTCAGAATCCCAAAGAGGTCCAGAAGCTCACAGGGATAACCGCTGCTTTAAACCAATTTATCTCTTGGTCAACAGATAGGTGCAGACCTTTCATTCAGTTATTGAACATGTGGAAGAGATTTGAATGGACCGAGGAGTGTGCCTTGGCCTTCTAGCAGTTAAAAGAGTATCTGTCTTGGCCACCTATCATGTCTAGACCCGAGGTGGATGAGTTTTGTTTGCCTATATTGCAGTGGCCTCCCACATGGTAAGTTTGGTATTAATACGGGACAATAGTGTGTGTATAGAGGCCAGTTTATTACGTGAGCAAGCCACTACATGAGGCTGAGATTCGTTACTTACCACTGGAGAGGGCCATTCGGGCAATGGTACATGCTACACGTAAGCTCCCCACTATTTTCAGTCATACATAGTTGTCGTCATGACCTAGCTCTCACTCAGATCTCTACTTCGGAGCGTTGATTACACAGGGATAATTACAAAGTAGGGCATAATTTTATGGGTTTTTGATATCAAATACATGCCTCGCACCTCTGTCAAGGGTCAAGTCCTTATAGACCTGGTAGCCGAGTTTGCTGAAACCCCATTAGAAGAAAAGGTAGAGGAGCAGAACGTGGATGGAAAATTGACTGGAGTAATCTCTGTACAAGAGCCTTTGTCCTGGAAGATTTACATTGATGGTGGAGCGAACCACATAGGATCTGGAGTGGGGCTAGTCCTGATATCTCCAGAGAGGATTATAATTGAGAAATCTTTAAGATTGGGCTTTTCGGCCACAACAATGAGACCGAATATGAAGCTCTGCTAGTGGGAATAATCATGGTTTAGAAAATAGGTGGAAAAGTTGTGGAGGTATTCTCTGATTCAAGACTAGTGGTGGGCCAAGTCCAAGGAGAATTGAAAGCCAGAGATCCCAGAATGCAGAAATACTTGAGCCAGGTTAGACATTTATAGTTCGAGTTTGAGTCTTTTAATTTATCACAAGTTTCTAGAAGTAGAAATACCATGCGGATTCTTTTGCCATAATGGCAACCTTTTCGGCACAAATTTACCCCAAATGATCTCATAGAGGACTTATT
>NW_027069961.1:560274-572754 GCF_002906115.3 Quercus suber | reverse complement strand
CATGAGTCCATTGATACAAATAATTTAAATTAAAAAAAGAAAAGGATTTTGCTGCCGTCAAATCTTACAATTGTGTCAAGAGTATTGTAGTTCAGTTGGTACCTACAGCTATTTTCAATAAAAACGTTTAGAGTTTAAATTCTCATTTTTCATTTATTGGATTAAAAAAAAAAAAAAAAACACTTACGACTAAGTCCCAAAAATAATCAAGACCTCTTTTAACACCAATCACTCCACATTGAATTGGAAGAAATCAAAGAGAGAATTGGTGAAAAATATGGCTCACTTGGTTTGCGTCTAGCTAGTGACTAGATTAGGTTAAACATGCAATACTCTTTATAATTATACCTTAAGCCCAAAAGACTATGGGTTTGTTTGGTTGGGGATTAAAAAGTGGGAGAATAGAAGAGATTTTAGTTTCCCTCATTTATGTTTGATTGGAGGGGTGAAAAAATGGGTGGATGGAAAAAAATTGTTGAGAAGAAAATTGAAAGGATTTAAAATGGAGTTTAAACAAATTTAACACCATGTCTCTATTAAATAAAATAAAAAGTAATACATTATACTTTTAATAAAAAAATTATGTATGAATGGAAACTCCTTTTTTTTTTAATAAAAAACCACAAGAAATTCAAGAACACAAAATTGTTTTCTAAACAATAACCAAAAAAAAAAAAAAAAAAAAAGGGAAACGAATGATTCTGAACATAAGAAAAAGAATCAAAAAAAAAAAAAAAAAAAAAAAAAAAAAAAAAAAAAAAACAAAGAAGCCAAAACGTTTGAATGAACGTTGCTACTAAGATAATTTTGTCTAAAGCACCAAGGAATTTTGCTCCTTGTTTTCAGTCCTATTATCTCTTCAGTTTAGGAAGATTGAGTTTTGGTGGGTCCGATGAGAAAACATCGAGGTCCCACTAGTTTGCCTTTCCCAAATCACTCCAATCAAACACCTCAAAAAAAAATCATTTTCTCTCTACATTTTTCCCCTCATTTTCTATCTCCCCTAAAATCCCTCTAACTAAATGGACCCTGAATGGCAAAGCTAGCTGCCAGGACTTCAATCTTATTTTCCTCTAATCCTTTACCTAGCCTTTTTTTTTTTTTTTTTAAAGTAAAATAATAATCCTTTCTGGCTCAAAGGCAAAAGAGATTTCTCAAATACTATGTATGAAAGAAGGATACGATATTGAATATACTTATCTCTTCCATTTGGTTTTTCTTTTGTTAGATTCCAATATTACTTCAGATTTGGGGAAACTTTTGATAGCCACCTCTTCGAATAAGTATATAAGCAGCTTGAAGCTGGTCTTTTAATCCAATAAGTTTGCTAAAAATTCATTTTAGTTATTTAAATACTCATTTAATTTGGTAACTTTGTCCAAAAGTAACTCAAACGGATCAACATAAAAGAATCATTGACGTTTGGACAAAATTATTAGACTAAAATGACAAATTTTCAAAATTAAAGAATTAAAATAATTTTTGAGTAAAGGAACAATATTAAAGCGTTTGTTTGACCAAGAGCTTATAAGATACGTTTTTTATTTTAGGTTTTATGTATAGTTTTTTAGAACCTCATTATTTATTACTTTTTCTCACATTTCTAAGTACATGTATACTTTATCACACTTCTAGTAAAAAATTTTCAATAAAAGGTTAAATAAGTTGTTTCTAAACAGACCTTAAGTCATTTTTCTAAAAAGAAAAATTCTTGTACCACCGGCATATTTCAGATGGATCCACATCCATGGGCCAAACATTTATATACATTGGCATCATAACCTCATTAGGCAGCCCAATTATCAATTGCGTCAAAAACAAATCCCAATTCCCATGCACATGAAATTCTTAAAAAAAAAAAAAAAGATATCAATGAAGTAGTGCTAGCCCACTTCACCCTTCAACAAAAACTCGAGGGTATATATGACAAGATGGGAATGGGCCTTAGGCATTAAAAAAGAGGTAGCCCAAATTGTCAAATTATGGACTAAGAAAATAGACTGTCTCGAAGTATAGTAAAAAGCCCAAACAACAAAAGGAGCAAATAAATGGTTAATATCTGATGATAGAACAAGATGTCGAGATTTATAATTTAAAAAAATAAATACACAACTTTTATCACAACTCTCTAGGTGGCTGACTGTGATCGGTGGAGAAAAAATTGTGGGTCCATATGAAAATCACATATAGCTAATTATAGTCTTCTATATAAAAGAGTTGTAGTAAAAGTTGTACATTTATTTGTGGTATTAGAAGAAGTTAGACATTGAAAATTTTCCATGACACTTGAAGAGTCACCTTGGATCATGTGCTGTGGGATGCATGAAGAAGAAGGCAAAGGAGGAATGGTTTAGGCCCTATAGGAGATCTTCTAATGATGTGGTAGTCTCAGCTTCGAAAAACTTTTGGTCATGAGGACTGTCAAATTAATAATGGTGCAGCGAAATTGAAAACCTGTCTATTGAAAGATAGATGAAGAGAACCTTACAAGATATATGGTTTCTTCTACATTCTTATAGAACGAAGGGCTACTAAAAGGACGACAAAATGAATACAAATTTTGGAATGTAACCTCTTCGCTTGAACTTTACTTTTGTCCATCATCTGAATTTGCTACCAAATACGGAGGAAAAAATAAATCAAGATAAAAGAGAGCTAAGGAGTTGTGTCAAGGAGGAAAACTATAATCAGATTTGCACTTATATTCTAATAGAACTAGTCAAATTATAATTAGGGTTCTTCGTAGTGACTTATATAATCTAGTTCGGCCTAGTAAACACGCAATATAAAACTCAATATACACTCACATTACACACCTATCCAATTCAATCAATATAATCCGACTATCACAAGAAAGTTTGGTGTGATGCAGCATTCCCTTAGGCTCAACCCAATGTTTTATATTGGAACAATACAATGAAGGAAGATAAGTTTAGGAGAAAGCCAAGGACCAAACATGCCAGGAGGTTGCATTTCTTGAACTACCTTGTCCTCTTCTTCTTCTTCTTCTTCTTCTTCTTCTTCTTCTATTTATTTATTTAATTTTTTCTGTGTTTGTGTGCATGTGTGAGATTTTTAGGGTCCGTTTGGTTTGAGAGATTTTAGAAAGGATAGAAAATAGTTTTCATAAGTGTTTAGTTGGAAAGAAGAGAGGAGGAAAAATTGGTTGAACCAAGGTATTTTCTCCCCGGGTCCACCAAAATGTTCTCTCCCCAATTTGACGTCAAATGAAACTTTCCCCTCCTTCTCACTTGCTACTTGTTCCTTTTTTTTCTTTTTCTTTTTTTCTTTTTTGTTTTTTCCTTTTCTTTTCTTGGGCGTGATACATCACTCTTGTTTTTTTGGTTTGGTTAGTAGGGTGTTTTGCTTTACTTCTTTTTTTATTCTACTCTTTTATTTTTCTTTGGTTTAACTAAACGTGGTGTTTTTTTTTTATAATAAATTTTCTTTTTTCTAGGCATGATTTTTCATTTTTAATAAACTTGGGTGATTGCTTTTATTTTTTTGGTTGTCTGCATTTTCTTTTCTTTTCTTTTTCTTTTTTAAATTGGCCAATATTTTTTAATAAAGACATATGAGTAAATTTATACAAAATCATTTTTTATTCTCCCATTTTTCTTTTCAACCAAATAAAAAAGTTTTTCATCCCTCAAATTTTCCACCTCCAATCAAACACAAGTAGGGGAAAAACTAGGGGGATCAATAGGGGGCAATTCAATTCACTCACATTACACACCTATCCAATTCAATCAATATAATCCAACTATCACAAGAAAGTTTGGTGTGATGCAGCATTCCCTTAGGCTCAACCCAATGTTTTATATTGGAACAATACAATGAAGGAAGATAAGTTTAGGAGAAAGCCAAGGACCAAACATGCCAGGAGGTTGCATTTCTTGAACTACCTTGTCTTCTTCTTCTTCTTCTTCTATTTATTTATTTAATTTTTTCTGTGTTTGTGTGCATGTGTGAGATTTTTAGGGTCCGTTTGGTTTGGGAAATTTTAGAAAGGATAGAAAATAGTTTTCATAAGTGTTTAGTTGGAAAGAAGAGAGAAGGAAAAATTGGTTGAGCCAAGGTATTTTCTCCCCGGGTCCACCAAAATGTTCTCTCCCCAATTTGATATCAAATGAAACTTTCCTCTCCTTCTCACTTGCTGCTTGTTCCTTTTTTCTTTTTCTTTTTTTCTTTTTTCCTTTTCTTTTCTTGGGCATGATACATCACTCTTGTTTTTTTGGTTTGGTTAGTAGGGTGTTTTGCTTTACTTCTTTTTTTATTCTACTCTTTTATTTTTCTTTGGTTTAACTAAATGTGGTGTTTTTTTTTTTAATAAATTTTCATTTTTCTAGGCATGATTTTTCATTTTTAATAAACTTGGGTGATTGCTTTTATTTTTTTGGTTGTCTGCCTTTTCTTTTCTTTTTCTTTTCTTTCTTTTTTAAATTGGCCCACATTTTTTAATAAAGACATATGAGTAAATTTATACAAAATCATTTTTTTCTTCTTTCATTTTTCTTTTCAACCAAATAAAAAAGTTTTTCATCCCTCAAATTTTACACCTCCAATCAAACACAAGTAGGGGAAAAACTAGGGGGATCAATAGGGGGCAATTCCCCCCGCCCACCCCCCCTCAATTTGACATCAGAGTAAAAAGAATATGGCCAAAATACCAAGATGGATTTGAATATTTCCATATCAATATTTGCACATAAATTTGACTTGTTTAAAATGCTTCAAAAACTACTTCTCAATTGATTTGAACTCTTGGCTTCGTATTTGTATGATTAGCTGATTAGTTTTAATCTCTTACAAAAGAAAATACATGCAATGAGTACATTTTAGGGGAAAAAAACTTGTAAATTCTCATTTTTTAAGTGCATGCTCTCTTTAGTCCTTACTATTATTATGACAAAATTTGTACTAGATCACATCTTCGTCTCTACCTTTTCTTTTGGCCGTGCATGGCTTACAACTAATTAAGGATCCGTTTGGTTGTGTAGATAAAAAGTGGGGGATATATAGAAGATATTTTAGTTTTTCTCACTTGTGTTCAGTGGCAAAGCCAAGATTCTAGTTTAATATTAATGAAAATAAAGAGTTGAAGGCAAAATCAATTTCAATTTTTTTAATTAGTATAATTAAAAAAATACTTAACTAATTAATCAAACAATTTGATTAGCATATAAAATATAATGTAAGTGTTAAGTTTTTTTTTTTTTTTTTTTTCCTTGTGCATAACATTAGATTTTTTAAAAATAGATTGTATGACGTTTTTTTATTTATAAATCATAAAAGTATTGATGCTTATTAATTCTATCCTATATTGTGTTTATCGTAAAAGCATTATAGAAGAATTAAAGAAAGCAACATAAAAGTTTTGGCCTATTGGTTAGAGATAATATGATAATATACCATTTTTTAATTTCAAGACTACATACTAGACAAGTTTGAAATATTTTCAAAATAAAATTTCAGGTCAAAGCTATTATTACTAAAAATGATTTTTTAGGGGAATATAATGAGCCTCTTACTAATCATCAGCCAAGAAAAGTACATTACAAGTGGAGCCAAGAGTGACGGCCCCGTATACGTACCACAATTACTTGTAGAGTTGTAGAATATAAGCTTAAAGCAAATAGAAACATATACAAAGCAAATATATATAGGAAGATATATATTAAGGAGGTGTGGGTTTCAATGGGGGGTGNAAAAAAAAATGTTACGATGACATTAATTAAAGTATTGCATGTTTGATATGTATAAACTATGAAGGTCTGCAATTCTAATAAAAAAATTAAGCTATATAGCTAACTCAAAGACTACAACCTAGCATTATCTAACCACCACTGCAACCCAGTACCACCCAACCACCACCACTACAACCCATTACATTACATGATAATTCAATCAAAAAATCGATCTAAAATCAAATAAAAATAAACGGAAAAATCAACTCAAACCCATCAACCCAAACCCAAAGTCAAACTCAATTCATTGTCATTGCCGTGTGTGCCTTGAATGGCCGTTTTGAAGAAGAGGATGGAATTTTAGCGATGGATAGAGAGATGTGGAGGTTGTGGCTTTGTGTGAGAGAGAGCATAGAGGAGAGAGAGAATTTGAGGGAAATGAGTGAAATTCTTAAGAGAAAGAGAGAAGGTGACTCTGTATAAATGGATGAAATGAGAGAGAGGAGAGGAAAACCATGTGAATTGTTGTGGGTTTGGGATGAGAGAGAGTTGAGAGAAGAGAGACTTGAGAAGAGAGCTGAGAGGCGAGATATAAAAAGGAGATGAAATTAATATAAAAAATTTATTATTTAAATAAAATAAATTGTAGAATAGATAAACTAAAATGGTTGTGTAAAATATAAAAGTAATTTTTTATATTAAAATAGATAGAAATTTAAGAATGGCTTGATACAAATGCTCTTACCATTCATTTTTTTATAGCACCTGATTCCAAGGTTGCATCATTTGGGATGAAATCGAAACAGCCATATTCGTAGCTGTGCACCTTTCGAAGGTCACTCCCTAAGAAGGTAGACATGGCAAAAAAATGTTAGAATTTATTGGCCCGACCTAACCTAACCCCAAATTTTTTGACCCGAAGCAAAAACAAGTTGACTCGTGACTCGAACTTTTTTTGTGGGTCAACCCGGCCCAACCTGTGACTTGAGCTATTTTGTAAATCTTTTATTTTTTGGTAAAAAAAAATATTAAAATTAAGACAATATTGGTTTAGTTGTTTGTTGTGAGTTTTAAGGAAACAATTGAGACATTTATATAACTGCATGCAAATGAATTGAAGGATAAATGATTAAGACACTCTGTAACGAGTAAATATTAACCCCTTTTCATTTTCTTCTTTGGTTGCTTGGGCTTTTTGCTATATTCCAAGACAATCTAGTTTCTTAATCCACAATTTGACAATTTGGGCTACCTCTTTCTTGAGGTCCATCCCCATCTCATCTTGAGCTACCCTCTTGAGTTTTTTTTTTTTTCCTTTTTTTTTTTTTTTTTGGAAGGGTGAGATGGGCTTGCCTCAGGCCTTTTGCAGTTTTGTAGCACTTCTTCCTTATATTCACTTATTTACTTTAAAAATAATAATAGCATGGCCCACTGAGACATATAATTTAAATTAAAAATAGAAGTTAAGATTTTGCTAAGGTCAGATTTTAGAATTGGGTGTCAAGAGTTTACTAAAGCAATTGGTATGTATCGATGTTTCCAATGAATATGTTCTTTTTTATCTTTTTTTTTTTTTTTTTTGGGTAGAAAAGGAGCTTCATTAATTAAACCGAAACAAAACAAAAAACATGAACAATAATCTCAGGGCATAGACTATTTCCAATGAATATGTTACAATTTAAATTCTCCTTTTGCAACTATTAATTATATAAAAAATAATAATAATAAATTTACCATTTGATCCCAAAAATAATCAAGACCTCTTTCAACACCAATATCAGCCCACATTGAATTTGAAGAAATTAAATAAAGAATTAGTGAAAATATGGCTCACTTGGCTCAAAACAAATGAGGGAAAATAAAAGGATGAAAAAAAAAAAAAAAAACCAAAACAGGTAAAAAGAAGAATATGAACACAAAAAGGGGGGAAAAAAGGGAAAAAAGAAAAAGAAAGAAGAAGCCATATGAGGCTGCACAGGGGACAATTTTGATGAAAAAAAAGAAAAAAAAAAAAAAGCCAAAAGAAAAAAGTAAGGACATTGCACAAGGACAAATTTATCCAAAATGGTAGTCCCACTTTTTCTCTCTATTTTGGAGAGATTATATATTTTAGAGGGTTAGGGGAGAAAACTCTTGGGCCCAATCAGTTTTCTCTCATCCTTTCTCTCCTAACCAAACACACAAAATTATCATTTTCTCTCTACTTTTCTCTCCCATTTTTTCCATCATACCTAAAATCCACCTAACCAAATGGATCCTAAAAAACATGCTCCCAAAAAAATAAATAAAAAAAAACGTCAACATTCCTGATTTTCAGCAATTGGTCAATGTTCAGGTCAGTTTTGACATAGAAAATAGTTGGTTATGAAGTTTTGGTAAATTATAAAGTTGTAGATCTTCGAGTCTTCTTTTCGTGACCATAAAAATTAGGTCAATTTGACATCAGAGTAAAAAGAATATGGCCAAAATACCAAGATGGATTTGAATATTTCCATATCAATATTTGCACATAAATTTGACTTGTTTAAAATGCTTCAAAAACTACTTCTCAATTGATTTGAACTCTTGGCTTCGTATTTGTATGATTAGCTGATTAGTTTTAATCTCTTACAAAAGAAAATACATGCAATGAGTACATTTTAGGGGAAAAAAACTTGTAAATTCTCATTTTTTAAGTGCATGCTCTCTTTAGTCCTTACTATTATTATGACAAAATTTGTACTAGATCACATCTTCGTCTCTACCTTTTCTTTTGGCCGTGCATGGCTTACAACTAATTAAGGATCCGTTTGGTTGTGTAGATAAAAAGTGGAGGATATATAGAAGATATTTTAGTTTTTCTCACTTGTGTTCAGTGGCAAAGCCAAGATTCTAGTTTAATATTAATGAAAATAAAGAGTTGAAGGCAAAATCAATTTCAATTTTTTTAATTAGTATAATTAAAAAAATACTTAACTAATTAATCAAACAATTTGATTAGCATATAAAATATAATGTAAGTGTTAAGTTTTTTTTTTTTTTTTTTTTCCTTGTGCATAACATTAGATTTTTTAAAAATAGATTGTATGACGTTTTTTTATTTATAAATCATAAAAGTATTGATGCTTATTAATTCTATCCTATATTGTGTTTATCGTAAAAGCATTATAGAAGAATTAAAGAAAGCAACATAAAAGTTTTGGCCTATTGGTTAGAGATAATATGATAATATACCATTTTTTAATTTCAAGACTACATACTAGACAAGTTTGAAATATTTTCAAAATAAAATTTCAGGTCAAAGCTATTATTACTAAAAATGATTTTTTAGGGGAATATAATGAGCCTCTTACTAATCATCAGCCAAGAAAAGTACATTACAAGTGGAGCCAAGAGTGACGGCCCCGTATACGTACCACAATTACTTGTAGAGTTGTAGAATATAAGCTTAAAGCAAATAGAAACATATACAAAGCAAATATATATAGGAAGATATATATTAAGGAGGTGTGGGTTTCAATGGGGGGGTGGCGGGGGGAATTGCCCCCTATTGATATTAATGTCATCGTAACATTTTTTTTTTTTTTAAGTTCAAAAGTAAAAAAAAAAAAAGTACAAAGCTAAAATATACTTCAAACTGGAACATTATAGACACACTATATTTTCATAGACATGTATCTACTAAAATTAAAAAAAAACTTCATGTTTTCCCTTATGTTTCCTCTTCTTCATTCATTTTATTGCCTTCTTAAGCTCTTGATGAACCATTCCAACTTTCTTATGGCCAAGTTGTGCCCTATAACGAACCCAATTATCAACCCACATCCATATCCCATCATTATGACTACCCAATCAAATTTACTTGGAAAATTTGAAACTCCATCTTGTTTGGAATTTGGTGGTGGTTGTGTCAATGTCTCAAAAGTTTTGCATTTCTTGTTTAGAGGGCTACTGCACAACTCTGAGTTACCCAAATATGAATTATTTAGAAATGTAGAGAATTGTTGCCCTTGTGCAATAGGTCCCATGAGATGGTTATTTGAGACGTTAAAGAACTCAAGGAATGTGAGTTGCAATAGTTGATAATGAATCTTTCCTATGAGCTTGTTTTGAGAAAGGTCCAGAGATTCAAGCTCAATTGAGTTCCCGAGGATGGTGGTATATGACCGATAAGAATGTTGTTGGATAAGTTGAGCAAATGCAACCCCTTCAAATTTCCAATGACTTCTGAAATTTCTCCTTCAAATTTATGGCTTGAGAGATCAATGGCTGTAAGATGATTTTGGATCTTTTTGTATGGTGTCTTGACGCCTTTGTTTGTTATATCTAGGGAGTAAAAAAAAGATGATTCCCATGCGAAATGTTTTGATGTTATCGTTGTGAGTGTAACTATGGACGCCCGATTTTTCCACCATGTGTTTCAAAGGGTGTCATCGCACATTGGGTCCTTGACGACGTGACTCATGTGTGATTGTGTATTTAAAGTGGGGTGTGTGTGTGTGTGAGGCCGTTTTTCTAATTTTTATTTTAGAAGTCGCCACCAACCATTGTTTTTGTAGTTGGTGTGATTGGTCACCTAGATGTCTAATTTATTTTAGGTTACCTAATTAACTAAACCAAAATTTAAAGGACCATTAATTAAGGTAAACCAAAAGTCTTTGAACCAAAGATTTGAGACTCGGAAGTTTGGTTACGTGTGGAGAAGATGTTAAGTACCCCACAACGCCTATTCAAAGGTTAGTACCTCATTTTAATTTATTCCCAACATTAATTTTTTATAAAGAAATGGAACACTTGGCATTTTGATTTTTTGAAAAGGTTTTAGCAAACAATATACATACATATGTACATGGGAGTAAATATTTACTTAATAGCTATCTTGTGAATAATAACTCCATCAAAATATACAACCAAACATGTAAAGTATTTACATAGGTAGCATGTGGCAAAAGCATATAAACATATTATACAATAACATGTGAATATCTATTATATACACTAGCCTCATCACACTTGAGTCGCATGAGTGATGAGACTCTTTTTTTATTTTGAGTTTAATATAATTTTTCAATTTGAACTTATCTATTGTTAGTGAGGTTACACAGGAAAGGGTTTTTATAAAACTAAAATTTAGGATTTGAAATGGAGTAAACTGTTGGGTTTAGTGTGTGCTAGTTTTTGGGAAAAAAAAAAATGTATCAAACATACATGAAATATGTTTAGATAGAAAGTGTGCTAATTTTTAGAAAAAAAAAAGTTTCTCTAGTATTTTTTTTTTTAATTTTGTTGAATTACAATTTTAACCCTATTTTTTATTTTTTAAGAATAATGATTATCTAATTAGATTAGGGGTATTTTTGACATTTTCTAAAGTCATAACAAACTTTTTGAATCCTTTTTATATATAGAGATAAATAGTGTGTGAATACTAAATCTATACAAAAATAAACACACACAAAAAAAAAAAAAAATGGAGGAGGTTGGAAGAGTAGCACCTTGTTGTCATCCCCCACTTTCTCATTTTTTGTTCATGCAAAAAATATGATAAAAGAAGCTTGTTAGTGCCAAATATGTTAGAGACAAATGTAAGCTTATTGGGTGTTCAAAGACCCACAAACTACGCCTACTCTAAGGAAAGACTTGGAAAAATAAAAGGACTACCACGTTAACTTTAATTTATTATTTTGAAGAACAAAACACATTTTTTGGGAAACAAACATAACTCTTTTTTTGTTAAAAGGGTTTCAAGAAAACATTTTCTTTCTGAAGACTTGCATCTTTTTGAAGGAAAAAAGTTTTTGATGTATGTTAATAAAAAATAAAAAAAAAACATTTTTGGAAACATTATTTTTGAAAAAAGAAAAGGGATCTTTGAAAACTTTTTTTTTTTTGAAGTTTCGGGTTCCGCTAAAAAAGGATTATACTTAAAATAAAATAAATAAATAAAAACAGATTTTATTTTGTTTTAAAAAAAGTTTCGTACAATAATTTTTTTTTTAAAGAAAACATATTTTTTCCAGTTAAAAGGGTTTTGAAAAAAAAAATCATATTATTTTTGAAAACAGATTTTTTTTACTTGGAAAACAGTTTTTTAAAACAGTTTTGAAAAACAGATTTTTATACAGAAAACAGTTTGAAAAAAAAAGTTTTTATCTTATTCAGAAAACAGTTTTTATTTAATACAGAAACAGTTTTTATCTTGTACAGAAAACTGTTTTTATTATTTTCCAGGAAAACAGTTTTGGAAAACGGATTTTTTTTTTTTTGAAAACAGTTTAAAAAAAAAACAGTTTTTATAATTTAAAAAATAAAGATTTGAAAACAGCTTTCTTTTATGAGGAACAACTTTAAAAAAGAAAAAGAAAAAAAGAAACAGATTTCTTTGATAAAAAATATTTTTTTAAGAAAAAAAAAAAAAACAGCTTTTATGCTTGTCTTTTTATTGTTGTTGGTGTAATTGGCAGTCAAGTTTGAGTGAGTTGAAAAAAGTGGACTAATAAAGAGGCTCCGCAATCCTCATATTACCTTTTAGTAATGTACAGAAAAAGAGAGAGACATACATGGGAGAGGGGTGATGGATTGCTTGGAAGAAAGGAAGAAGGAAAGAAACTTACTACAGACTTACAAAGAATGAAATAGCTTTATCTTTCATTTCGTTTGCTTCTATATATTTTAGATAAGTGCTTTTTAATTCTTTTACAGAAAAAGGGAAAGAGGGATATTTCTTTGGTTTGAGTTTGGAAGAGTGGTGGGATTGGTCTAAAATTTCACAATGTTTATACCCTAGGTTTTTTTTTTTTTTTTTTTTTTTTTT
>NW_027069961.1:556824-558826 GCF_002906115.3 Quercus suber | reverse complement strand
TGCAATTAGTGTGATTCATCCCCCTTCCTCCGGATTCCCTTTCCTCTCAACTCAATCTCAAACTCCTTCCCTCACTTCCACCCTCTCCGAATCGCCGTCATCCTTCCGGTCTTCCTTCCTCTCTCCATTCCCTTGTCATCAATCGGTAACACACACACACACACACTCTCTCTCTCCAACTCGCAATCTCACTGAAGACACTGTCACAAGCCGCGAGTAATAGTAAGTTTTTAAAATTTTTGATTTGCTTTGTGTTTAGGGTCTGCATTTTTCCTTTAGGGTTTCGATTTTAGCTTTAGGGTTTCGATTTTCGATCTAGGGTTTCGATTTTGGGTTTAAATGTTCAATTTCCCCATTAATTTCATTCTAGATTTTATTCAAAAATTAGGGCTAAGGAAATCGGGTTTTTATATGTGACTTTCTTTTCACTTCCTTTTACATTTTTTTTACAGCGATACTTGCGATCTAGATATAAAGGAGGAGAAAATAGACCCTACCCGGGTAAGGTTTTTTTTTTTTTTTTTTCATTTAATTTGGTTGGATTGATTTTTATTTACATATTTGGGTAACATTAGGTTTTGATTTGATTTTTTGAAATTTGGGGATATACAATTTTGGTTTGGAGTAACAAAGGCAATTCTGATTTTTTTTGAATTCTAATTTGTCGGGAAATTGAACAAGCTGGCTTTGGATCAGCTTTCTGGGTTTGATACGCAGAAAACGGCGCCGTTGGTTGCATTGGCCAATTACATTGGTTGTACGCAAACGTAATATAGGTATGTATCAATTTTTACGGTTTTTTTTTTTTTTTTTTTTTACAATTATATACTTTCATTTTTTTTTTCAGCGTCTAGAATTTGGCAAAAAGAGAGAAATAAGAGATAAGGAGAGGGTTCTCCGTTCCCATTTATTTTTTCAGTTTCTTGAGTTTTGTTTTGTCCATTATTGTTTGTTTTGTTAGAATTTTGTTCCTGTTTGGTAGTTTTTTTTTCTTCGTTTGCCACTGAAATTAATGTCTGAATTGTTTTTTTCTTTTTCTTCTGTTTGTCCCTCCAGTTGCAGAATACTGTTTCCCTATGCTAGTTAAAGACATTGGGACTTCTGTAATAAGAGAATTAAAAGGTACAGTTAGATTTTAATTTCTTTGGTTCTTGCTAGAACGTCTACTGCCATTGCTAGTATTTTGCACAATTCCTTCATATTGTACCTGATGCGTTCTACATCTAATGTAGTCACTTATGATCATCTTCAAGACATCTTCATGAACTTGTATTCCAAACTAAAGACATTATCAGACTTCTACTTTGAGTTTGAGGAGTTTGAGAGAGATGTAAATATATCACATATCATCTCTTGCACACGTTATTCTTTGTTGAAAAAAATTAAGGAACATTATAATGAAAAATTGTTTGTTGCAGCCATGACACATGTATAGCTAATTACACTGAAACAAGCTCCATCATTCCCAACATTTAGAATTTCATTCATGTTGAGAGCTGGGTCCAAGCTCAATAAAGCAAGCAATCCATTTTCACCGTTTGTTTCATCACTCCCCGTTTAAATTTCCATAGAACATCATAGTTTGCATATATCATATTAATAATCAAGAATTGGTAAATTTAAATATTTTATATATATATATATATACCTTGAATTACAACTGCTCTCCGTTTGAGCAGATAACACAATATGCAGAAAACAATCACGAGTAGAGCAACGGCTGTGAAAATTGCAATGCATAGCCACTTCTTTGATCCTATACCTGGTCATATATAGCAGTGTTAGTAGTCATCATATAAGAAAATATTTTCTGGTTTTGATCCAAGTTATACTTCATATCGAAAATCTACAAATACAAGGGAGTGAAATTTTCATTTTTTTTTTTTTTTAAAACAAAATTGTGGAAGATGAGTACCCTTGATTGGAGCTTCATAATATGTTAAATTAATTAGTTGCATTTCTATACCTTTTTAGTTAAGTTTTGGTTTGAAGGATCTGAACC
>NW_027069961.1:496934-556643 GCF_002906115.3 Quercus suber | reverse complement strand
CCCGTAAAATTGATACATACCTATATTACGTTTGCGTACAACTATACGTAATTGGCCAATGCAACCAACGGCGCCGTTTTCTATGTATCAAACCCAGAAAGCTGATCCAGAGCCAGCTTGTTCAATTTCCCGACAAAATCAGAAGGGTACAAATCAGATTTGCCTTTGTTACTCCAAACCAAATCATATATAACCTCACATTTCAAAAAATCAAATCAAAACCTAATGTTACCCAAATACGTAAATACAAATCAGAATTGCATTTTTTGTAGTGACTTCTCATAAAGTAAATGTGATAATCTTAAATCAGGTGATACACTCAATTCCTCAAGGTTCCTAGTTTCCATAGAAAGAAGGTTCATTTTGCAAGAGTCATTGAATTTGTGCAAAAAAAAAAAATATATATATATATAATGCACTTTTAAGTATATGCATATTTATATAAGGAAAATTACCAATAATGCAAGAGTCATTGAATTTTTTTTTTTTTTTTTTTTTTTTTTTTTTTTTTTTTTACAATTATATACATTCAATTTTTTTTTCGGCATCTAGAATTTGGCAAAAACAGAGAAATAAGAGAGAAGGAGAGAGTTCTCTGTTCCCATTTATTTTTTCAGTTTCTTGAGTTTTGTTTTGTCCATTATTGTTTTTTTTTTGTTACAATTTTGTTCCTGTTTGGTAGTGTTTTTTTCTTCGTTTGCCACTGAAATTAATGTCTGAATTGTTTTTTTCCTTTTTCTTCTGTTTGTCCCTCCAGTTGCAGAATACTGTTTCCCTGTGCCAGATAAAGACATTGGGACTTCTGCAATAAGAGAATTAAAAGTTACAGCTGGATTTTAATTTCTTCGGTTCTTGCTAGAATTAAGATCCTATAGCCGAATGCAAATATTGAAGTGTGCTCTAGTATTCATTTGTTCTTTTGTCTACTGCCATTGCTAGTATTTTGCACAATTACTTCATATTGTACCTGATGCGTTCAACATCTAACCTAGTCACTTATGATCATCTTCAAGACATCTTCATGAACTTGTATTCCAAACTAAAGACATTATCAGACTTCTACTTTGAGTTTGAGGAGTTTGAGAGAGATGTAAATATATCACATATCACCTCTTGCACATGTTATTCTTTGTTGAAAAAAATTAAGGAAAATTTATTGTCATTAATTTTTTTCCAATCAAAGGATTCTTACTTTTTATATGTACCATACTTAGAGTTGTGTAAAGCAACAATTATAAAAAACAATAAAAAAAAGTAGTTGTTAAGGGCTTTTTCATGTGGATGTAGGCTATTGATAGGTTAAATTACATTATTCTTCTTGCTTCTTCTCTTTCCTCCATTCTATCTCTTTTATTTTTATTCCTTTCACTTTAAGAATATTATTATTGTTATTAGGTCAAACTGTAGATTATCCAAGGTGGCCACTAATTATCCAACAGGTTTCACTTTTCCCATGCATTAATCCTTTTTAAACATTTTACGATCTAAAATTTCAGTACTCCTCAAACATTAAAATTCTTATGATAGCTAACTACTGAATAGGGCTAAAGTGTAGATTTTTCTCACTATAGTTTTTTCTTAATTATCCGGCTGTAGTGAATATATTTGATTGGTCTAGGTGTTGGGGCTTCTCGGAATGCTCCACTATCTTAGAGTTTATTTCTTCTCTTAGTATTGCTCTTTAAATTTTTTCCTGTTCGTTGTTTGCTAGTTGTTTGGTTTATTGCTTTTCCTTGTGTTCCCCACCATGAACACCTTGTATTGGCTTTCGTCTGTTTTTTAGTTTGTTTTAATAATATTCTTATTACCTATCAAAAAAAAAAGAATATGTTTCTTTCTAACCAGCATGTTTATAATGCTTACTGCATACATTTTGTCATCCTAAATCAGTTATTATTTAGTACAAATATAGATTATTCCTTTTAAAGGACGCTAGAAATTATGATTAATGAGCCTTATTTATTCTACTTATTTTTCAAATTACTTTACAAAAAAAAAATTGTTTACATTGAAATTTTGCCTTTCACTAAAAAAGAAAGAAAATGTTACTACCTCCA
This sequence comes from Quercus suber, assembly GCF_002906115.3. Lineage (NCBI taxonomy): Eukaryota > Viridiplantae > Streptophyta > Magnoliopsida > Fagales > Fagaceae > Quercus > Quercus suber. The sequence goes on along the minus strand of NW_027069961.1, from coordinate 554,586 downwards.
TTCCATTAGTTACTTCCAATGAATCATTAGAGCCAAGCTAAAAATCTAAAGGCCAAGGGCAGAGTTAGGATTTTTTGTTTGGGGGGCCACATTTTGGTACTATAGTAGTCACGAGCCAAGATTAATCATCACATACATGCACATACACATATATAAACAATTATATTTTGATACTAGAGTTGGTCATAGTTTATAAAATATATTGTGTATATAAAATTAACAACTATCGCATATGTATCTTCGCAAGATAATTTTGAAGGGAACTTATCATCTTTTATGTTCCGATGAGAATACAAAAGCTGTATAGTTTGATATTAATAATGTTAAAAAAGGAATTTGTGAAAACAAAAACTACTTTCTTTCTATAATTACTAGATTGATTGACAAATTCTATTGGTTTTTATAAGCATCATTGGACTAAGTCAAATATTTGGGGGGCCAAATTCTATTCTTATAGCTAAATATTTAAAATTTTTAGTACATACACATAATATAAAAGTATTTTTTAAAATTTTTATTTGTGAGGGGGGGGGGGGGGGGGAACCCTAAGTTTTGTGTAAAGGAAAGCTCCTCAAAGATCTCACAAGAGATTCACACAAAACAGCAATGTATGAGCAACAATACAATATGGACAACCTTCAAAAACGTGGCTAGGGTTTTGTTTATATACCTAGGGTAAAAACATAAAACCCTAAACGTTTAATGAAGTAGGGCTGAGTTGGAAATTCTGCAGAAAATTCAACCTGTGCGATTTTCGATCGATCGAGTCTATTCTTCGATCGATCGAGCCAGGCCGAAAGTCCCAAATACTTCTGCAGCCACTCGATTCCAACTTTACAATATTAAACCAACTTTGAGCAAGTCTAAATAAGACTAAATACAATGTTNGTAGGGCTGAGTTGGAAATTCTGCAGATAATTCAACCTGTGCGATTTTCGATCGATCGAGTCTATTCTTCGATCGATCGAGCCAGGCCGAAAGTCCCAAATACTTCTGCAGCCACTCGATTCCAACTTTACAATATTAAACCAACTTTGAGCAAGTCTAAATAAGACTAAATACAATGTTTTGATCATGGTTTGCCAACATTACAAATTAGAGTTCTAAATACATAAAATCCTAAGACCTTAGAACCTAACAATAGGTATTAGGAAATATGCTACATCAATTTTTATTTTTTTGAATTAATTTTTCAGTTTTTATCAATTTATTTATATATATTTTAATTTGTAAATATAGAAGAGTTCAAGTAATAACTAGTGAATGAGGCTTGAATCTCACATTTCCTTCTTCGACCATCTTTCTATTTTGGAAAAAACAAAAATAAAACCTATTAAAAGTTGATAAATATATATTATGTAGGGTCTTATTAATAACCTGTGGTTGTTTGTATCTTCCTATTTTTGCAAAAAAATAACTAGGAGGCCTATTTGGCAGTTAGTTAAGTGGTAATGTAACGTCAACTTGGCGAAAACACCTAAAGTAGGTGATTTGATTTGGATGTGAATGTGACTTTTTTTTCTTTTTCATATTTTGATGATGATGCCAATGTGAGTTTTGGAAGTGAAATGTTGTCTTTATTAGTCTATTTTACGGCTTATAAGCTTTTATCAGAAACCATGTTCATCGGGTTCCATGCGTTAACAATATCCCCTTGTGTGGAGAGGGAAGGGGACAAAGTCTACAAGTCTTATAAATCCAAGAATCAAAAGATCTTAAAGTCCTCTTGCAATGAAATGTATTTGAATGGATGTAAGGTTTCATGTTATAGTTTTTATTTTTATATTTTTTATAAATACAATAAAATTTCAACTTATTAGGTTTGCTCTATTATGATTAATTTTTATTATTAAATAAAACAACAATTAATTTTTTATATAAACAAAGTTCAAATCCCGTGTGTCTTTTTTGACAAAAGACTTTATTAATTATACTAATTAAAACCCACCATCCTATAGTTGAACCATGTTTAACTTAATGGCAAATAATTGATCTTGGATTCTTATTATTTTATGTTAATATTTCTACAATAAGTAATTATTTAGCATTGTAAAAGCGTAATAATTGCGTGTTTTTTCCTCTCACATAATAGTGAGTCTCATCATTACATTCATGATCAAACCTAATGTGAGAGTTATATATGTTGTTGGTTTCTGTTCTTTAGCAATGATATTAGCCTTTTCAGCCTCTTGTGCATTGAACTTAGACCTCACAAGGATTTCCATATAATTCCATTACTAGTACAACTATGATTACGAAGAAAATGAAAATAGTAAACATTGTTTCTTTTATGCCTTTAGCATGGGCCGAGCCATAGCCCCGCCATTCATGGTAGAGATGATTTCAACATCTTGAAGATCATTACTGTTGCAACCATTGGAACTTAAAAGAAAAGCAAGCGGGGAGCTTGTAGCTGATTAAGGAATTCAAGAAAGAAGTAGTCCGTGAATTCGGAGCCTGCGCGTGGTCGTGTCAGGAAGTTCTGCTGGTGGGTAGCATTAGGAAGTCGAGCGGGGAGCTTGTAGTCCTTTTGTACGAACTTCAATTCTTTCATAGTGAATTCAGGTTAGCCTTGAGGATCGGTGGGTCAAATCCTCCCCAGGTTTTTACCGTGTGGTTTCCTGGGTGATCATATCTTGTGTTATTTATTTTCCGTTGCTTTATATTCTTGATATGATTGTTTGGATTGTTTTAACCTAGAATTGCTTAATTTGACTAAGTAACAACTTGGCTAATAAATCTAGGCTACGCAATCTGTGTGTTTAAGGGGTCTAAAACCGTTCACCTATTGATCACATTTTTGTTTTTATACAACTGTATTTGATCATCAAATCATTAAACATAAAAAGATCTTGACAATATTTGTTGTTTCTATACAAATGTATTTAATCATCAAATCATGAAATTATAATATAGAAACCATTTAAAACCAATATCCAACCAAATATATAAATTATGTAAATAAATATTAGACATATATCTAGAAATTCATTGTGAATGTAAATAGAGATGAATTATAAGAAAATTTTCAAATTTTTTAAAATGAGATAGTTTAAACAATTTCAGTTTTTTTTTTTTTTTTAATAATAAGTTTCTTTATAATATTTTTACATAAATCAAGACATACACGTATGTATTTGATAACTATAATAACCTTCTTCCATTAACAGTTTATAGAAATATCAAAATACCAAACTTATTATGGAATTTTTTTTTTAATTAAAATGATAGTTAGATTTAAAGATAAATGGAAAAAGCTTCTACAAATTCGTTGGGTTTTTTTTTTTCGAGAGAATCCATTGGCGTTTAATGGGTCATAAGCTGAATTTCACACGCTAAAGCAATCTAAATATTGGGCTTTACTAATCTCACCAACCGAGTCAATGTATACCCATATTGAGCTATTGAATTGATTTTGTCTGTTGTATTTAGTTTCTTGGCATCTTTGAATTACTGTAATGTTAATTTGTTTCAAATCCTATCTTCTATCCTATATATAAATGTAATACATAATACACTTAACAAATTGTGTGACAATTCATCTAGACTCTAGAGCACCCTGTGTTTCAATTTGGTATCAAAGCCACTTAACCCTAATGTCTTCTTCTTTTTTCATTTTCCAACCTTCCCTAGTTGTTGCCTCTCCTCCTTTTATTTTATTTTTCCAATGCTCATAACTTTTTATTCAATAAACTTATCAACAAAAATTAGCACTATGGAAAACCCAAGTCATTCCAAACCTTAGAGATCAAGATCTTCACGGATTTGTTGATGGCTCCAACCCATGTTCCCCTTCTTTAATTTGTATTTACAACACCATGACTCCAAATCTTCCCTTCCTCTCTTGGAGTAATTAAGATGAACTCCCACGCGAGTCCTCTAGTATATTCTCTCTTTGATTCCTCATGAGTCCTCTAGTATATGCTCTCTTTGATGAGATCCCACTCCTTGTCGCTACTCTCCCATTTACTTCTACAACTAGTAGGCCTTTTTTCACTCAAGATTTTAACATTTGTGTTTTCAATAGTTTTTAATCTAACCTTCGCGATTTGTTCACATTCTAGCCCTATTTCTTTCCCATAGCTATAAAGCCTTTTTCTCAAACACAAGTTCCTTCCCTCACTACTCCTGATAAGTTCTTGTCACAATGAACACCAAGATCACACCTCATGCAAATATTGCCCAACATGGTCATCCTATTTTTCACTAGGGGTAAGGATTACCACTTTTGCAGTTGTGGCCATGGTTGCAACGAAGTGGTGGCTAATTTTATCATGGGTATACTTGTACCCCAAATCATGAATCTCGCTGTCACTGTTAAATTTGCAATGGAATTAATCATACAATAGCCTCCGATAGTGCTTATATATTCTATTCAAGATTGGTTGCCAACTTCAAATCGCCTTCCACCTCTTCCATTTGGTCCTATCCCAGGTATCAATCGAGTTGTTGATCTCAACAACAACCTTCTCCCTATCTTCATTCTAGTATATGTTGATGGCATCATTGTCACCATAAAAATGCCCCCACAGTGTCTCCTCAATCATTTCTTCCCTGAAATCTAAGTTTGCTCTCAAGGGCCTGGGGCTATTGCATAGTTTCTGGGAGTAGTGGTTACTCATTTTTCCAATGTACTTCATTTATCCCTTTGTGAGGAATATTTTTGACATTCTTGACCAAGTTGGTATGGCCATATAAACTGTTAAATAATTTAGTTTTGGGGGTTTGGTTTGACGCTTATAATTGCTGGGGGGGTTTGACACTAAAATTGCTTCTTGCCAATTTTGTGAAACATTTTTGAATTTTTAAGTGGTTTTCTAAGCCAAATCGAGTATGGTAGCTCAGTTAACACCTTTCGGTGTTTCTAAGGGAGATTCAAAATTCAAATAACCGCACCATAACTATCAAATTATTTAAAAAAAAAAAAAAAAAAAGAGGTGGCTTTTTAAGGAGAACAACTACATCTTCTCATATTATTAATCCAAATAGGTCCTAATTCATTACATTTTTATGAGATTAAGGGAAAGTGTTATATAGGTCTTTTCCAAAGTTAACTGGTATATATGGTTAATAATGGTGCCGATTAGAAAGTTTTACAAAGATGAATTAGGAAAAGGAAAATAGTTTAGATCGGAAGAAGGAAATTGATGAAGAAAATAGAGGTATATTTACAGACAATTCCTTCAAAGGACTGTTTGGAAAATCACAAAACCAGACTTACCAAGAGTAACGTAACTAACACAGTGTACCCTAATTGTTTTTGCTGAGAACACAGTGTACCCTAATTAGGGCTGTATATAACGTTACAGTACATAAAGATGATACCTCGCATGAATTTTCATAAATTCCTTTATCATTATCATTCATTTACGCACGCCATCAATTTATAAATTGTTTAAATATTTATGTTTCAAAGAAAAAAATTATCCTTAATTACAAAACTACTGGAAAAAAAAATCATAACATGCTATTTTATGAAAACAATTATGTAAAAATAAGTTTTTCTGCAGAAAATATTACTCCTATATCCCACAATAATAACACTGCCATTTCTAGTGTATGTATGCATTTCTCAAGCTTGGTAAATTATCAGAAATTAGGTCGTTTCTCTATTCTTTTCTCTTTTTCTTTTTCTTTTCTTTTTCTTTCTTTTTTTTTTTTTTTTTGTTAATTTGGTTTCTCTTTTTCTTTTTTTTCTTTTTCTTTCTTTTTTTTTTTTTTTTTTTTGTTAATTTGGTTAATCACAATTCATAAAGTTTTTGTGTACAGTTTTGTAGGTCCTCCTCCATTTAATTTTCTGTCTATTATTTTCTTTTTCTTTTTCTTTTTCTTTTTTGTTCAGGTCAACCATTGACGCATTTGGGACAACAGCTTCCACTCTGGCTCAAAGCTTAGCTGAAATTCTGGCCCAGAGTTTAGGCATTGAATCTAATTTCTTCCGAGAGAATTGCCTGCCAAAAACTAGTTATATTCGAATGAACAGATATCCTAAATGTACATTGGCACCCAAAGTCTTTGGCCTGGTGCCTCACTCGGATAGCAATTTGCTCACAATATTGTATCAAGATCAGGTTGGTGGATTGCAATTGATGAAAGATGGAAGATGGTTTAAAGTTAAACCTAATCCAAAAGCTCTAATTATCAACATCGGTGACTTATTTCAGGTAAGCTTGTATGTATCCACTTGAAACTATTTTATTCATTAAGCTTTGCCTCTATTTTCCATGAAAACTTAAGATTATGTGGATTCATTAAGCCTAACCTCTATTTTCTATACATATATCTTTATAGCCTCACATTTGGTTTATAATCCAGCGACCCTGATCTCCTCTCTGATATTTCCATCCAGACATATATTGTACAGTTTAGAAAAAGTATGCTAGGAAAACATTAAATGCTAGCTTTACTTGCCTATTAGAAAAGCTAGAAAGACACACACTAAAATTAATGGAGAACCCATGCTTGCAATTAGGACTATTTGAACAAGATATTAAATACTTTGAATAGTAATTGCAAACATAATTGAAGCCAACTAGCAATTAGCATACCTTTGATAATATGTTGCTGATTTTGTATGATGCAGGCACTGAGCAATGATGTTTTCAAGAGCATCAAACACCGAGTGGTTTCACCTCAAGAAGTTGAAAGGTTCTCTGCGGCATATTTCTACTGCCCCTCCAATGATGCAGTAATCCAGAGCTATAACAAGCCCGCCATGTACAGACCATTTACTCTCAGAGAGTATAGACAGCAAATCCAAAAGGATGTTCAAGATACTGGTGACAAAATAGGTCTCTCAAGGTTTCTCCTCTCTGAATAATATTTCACCAAAGATTGTGTCTAATAGCTAGGGTGTGTGGTTTGGGAATGAGTCCCTTAGTCCCACCTTGGAGTTGGAGTTGGAGTTGGAGTTGGAGTTTGAGTTGTATCTGGGTTGTAATAAATAATGTTGATTTGGATTTTTTTTTTTTAAATTAAAAAAAAACGGGGGGATTTGATATGACTAGTTTGTATCTAGGTTGTAACAAATAGTTTCATCTTAAGTTTGAACTTGTAATCATTGAAAGTATGACGGATATATAATTTATTTTACTTGTCATTATTTTGTATATTTTGTGATCATGAAGTAGGATTAATACCAATGACGAAACCAAAGCTAGACCAAGGGGTCCATGACCAATCCTGAGTTCTTAATTTTTTTAAAAATTATATATACTTGGCCCCTAAAAAAGTGGGAGTTGGGCAATCTATTCTCATGATTGTGTGTACTGTTTTTGACTTTTTGTAAAACGCGAAAACATGTTTGGTGGTTGTTTGGATTTTTTTTTTTTTTAAATTTATTCAAAAGACTAATATCTTTTACTTTTTTATTTATTTAATTATAAAGTTTAACTTATGAAGTACATTTTCGATGAATGTCATTTTTATTATTAGACAAAAATATTAAATGATTTTTTATGTAAATAGAAATTGAACTCTAAATTTCTTATTCAACTATCATAAACTTATATTTTTCACTTATTTGGCATTGGTTGTTTGCCTCTTGGGGCTTAAATTTTTTTTTTTTTTTTTGGTAGCATTAATTATATTTTTAGTTTATAAAATATTTGCATATAATTAGATGATAAATATGGCTTTATTTGATTGGTAAATCGTGGAAAACCTAGCTAACATATTTTAGTTTTACAAAAATACAAATGTAAATAATTCAAAAACAATTATTTTGTATCTTTTTATATTCAAAGTTTTTCTTTTTAGAATGATATCACAATTATTATAAATTTTACTACACTGTCTTTAAAAAAATTTAATTACTATATTATTGAAATGACACTAATTATTACATTTATTAACACGTTAGACATTAGATTCTAAAAAGAAAAATTATTTAGATTTACCCTCCTTATTTAAAAACTCCTAAATCCAGTCAGGTTAAAACTAAATATATGTACAAGTTCCTTTACATGGTTGAATATAATGGGCATATTAATCCCAGTTTTCCTATTAACACAATTTTTGCCATGATATTTACTACTATAATTGATCGAAGTGATTAATTGTAAGTGATGAAAAATCAATTTCATATCATCTATAACTTTTTTTTTCCCAATGCTCTAGCTACTCTAACAAGTTAGGGTGAAACTTACGTCCCTCCACTTTCTTTATAAATTCCCGTCTGATCTGAGCTTGACTTATTGTCATTACCATGTGCTTCACTTGTAGTTTTCTTCGACCTGAATCTAAGTACTGTATATTGAGATGACGTGTGGAGGCTACATGCATGAGATTGAGGAAAGGGTTGGGTCTAGTATCCAATAGCACTAAACCTATTAGAGCATCCACAGCAGTGGATCTATAATTTTAGCTATTTAGCATTAATAAAAGTTACTTTATCTATTTTAGCTACACACATGCTGCAGTAGTGGATCTATTTTAGTTTTTAACACAATAAAATAATATAAACATCATAATAAAATAATATATCTATTACAATAAAATAATCTATCCCACAATAATAAAAACACCACAAACTGATCCACCAACCAAGAACAACCGCCCACAACCACCCAACAACAACCACTGTCAACCAAAAACTACCACACAAATCACCACCACCACCATCAGAAACCCAACCCACTCCACTGCCTATCAAAACCCACTGCAAAACACACTGAAATCCACCGAAACCCATTGTGAAACAAACTGAAACCCACTGCAAAACCCAACCCAACCCACCGCCACCAGCCACTACTGCCCACACCCACTGCCGCAGCCACCGATACCCATTGCCAAACTCACCGATACCTAACCCACAAACCCAAAATCAAATCACAAACTCAAACCCACTTTGAAATCAAACACAAAACTGAAACCCACTACAAAACCCAACCCAACCCACCGCCACCAGCCACCACCGCCCACACCCACTGCCACAGCCACCGATACCTATTGCCAAACTCACCGATACCCAACCCACAAACCCAAAATCAAATCACAAACTCAAACCCACTTTGAAATCAAACACAAACCCGCGGCGCTCTTGAGTTCGATGAAGGCGGTGCCGGTGGAGCTTGGATCGACGATGAAGCTTAGGTCGGCAATGGAACTTGGATCGGCGGTGAGATGGAGGACTAGGCTTGTCGGTGTTCGGTGAGTGGTGAGATGGAGGACTGGGTGAGATGGGTTAGCGGCGTGGGACGGCAACGTGACCGTACTGGATTTGAGGATGGCGGTGTGTCTGTGTGTGAGCTTGAGAGGCTTGGAGGCTTGAGAGATGAACGAGAGAGAGTGAGAATAGAGTGAGAGTGAAGAACGACCGGGTTTGATAAATGAGAAAAAAAAAAAAAAAAAAAAAAAAATTTTTTTTTTTTGGTAGCATTAATTATATTTTTAGTTTATAAAATATTTGCATATAATTAGATGATAAATATGGCTTTATTTGATTGGTAAATCGTGGAAAACCTAGCTAACATATTTTAGTTTTACAAAAATACAAATGTAAATAATTCAAAAACAATTATTTTGTATCTTTTTATATTCAAAGTTTTTCTTTTTAGAATGATATCACAATTATTATAAATTTTACTACACCGTCTTTAAAAAATTTAATTACTATATTATTGAAATGACACTAATTATTACATTTATTAACACGTTAGACATTAGATTCTAAAAAGAAAAATTATTTAGATTTACCCTCCTTATTTAAAAACTCCTAGATCCAGTCAGGTTAAAACTAAATATATGTACAAGTTCCTTTACATGGTTGAATATAATGGGCATATTAATCTCAGTTTTCCTATTAACACAGTTTTTGCCATGATATTTACTACTATAATTTATCGAAGTGATTAATTGTAAGTGATAGAAAATCAATTTCATATCATCTATAACTTTTTTTTTCCCAATGCTCTAGCTACTCTAACAAGTTAGGGTGAAACTTACGTCCCTCCACTTTCTTTATAAATTCCCATCTGATCTGAGCTTGACTTATTGTCATTACCATGTGCTTCACTTGTAGTTTTCTTCGACCTGAATCTAAGTACTGTATATTGAGATGACGTGTGGAGGCTACATGTATGAGATTGAGGAAAGGGTTGGGTTTAGTATCCAATAGCACTAAACCTGTTAGAGCATTCACAGCAATGGATCTATAATTTTAACTATTTAGCATTAATAAAAGTTACTTTATCTATTTTAGCTACACACATGCTGCAGTAGTGGATCTATTTTAGTTTTTAACACAATAAAGTAATATAAACATCATAATAAAATAATATATCTATTACAATAAAATAATCTATCCCACAATAATAAAAACACCACAAACTGATCCACCAACCAAGAACAACCGCCCACAACCACCCAACAACAACCACTGCCAACCAAAAACTACCACACAAATCACCACCACCACCATCAGAAACCCAACCCACTCCACTACCCATCAAAACCCACTGCAAAACACACTGAAATCCACCGAAACCCATTGTGAAACAAACTGAATCCCACTGCAAAACCCAACCCAACCCACCGCCACCAGCCACCACTGCCCACACCCACTGCCGCAGCCACCGATACCCATTGCCAAACTCACCGATACCTAACCCACAAACCCAAAATCAAATCACAAACTCAAACCCACTTTGAAATCAAACACAAAACTGAAACCCACTACAAAACCCAACCCAACCCACTGCCACCAGCCACCACCGCCCACACCCACTGCCACAGCCACCAATACCCATTGCCAAACTCACCGATACCCAACCCACAAACCCAAAATCAAATCACAAACTCAAACCCACTTTGAAATCAAACACAAACCCGCGGCGCTCTTGAGTTCGATGAAGGCGGTGCCGGTGGAGCTTGGATCGACGATGAAGCTTAGGTCGGCAATGGAACTTGGATCGGTGGTGAGATGGAGGACTAGGCTTGTTGGTGTTCGGTGAGTGGTGAGATGGAGGACTGAGTGAGATGGGTCAGTGGCGTGGGACGGCAACGTGACCTTACCAGATTTGAGGATGGCGGTGTGTCTGTGTGTGAGCTTAAGAGGCTTGGAGGCTTGAGAGATGAACAAGAGAGAGTGAGAATAGAGTGAGAGTGAAGAACGACTGGGTTTGATAAATGAAAAAAAAAAAAAAAAAGGAACGAGTGGATCAGTTAAATAAAAAATTATTTTTTATTTTTAGCTCCAAGCTACAGTGCACATCTATCTTTAGATATGCACTGTAGCGAATCATCTATATTTTTTTGCTTTAAATCCACTGTTAGAGCATCATTTTAATGAAAGTTGAGCTAAAATATAGTATTATTGTTTTATATCATCACTGCTGCAAATGTTCTTAAGATTATGATATATGTATATTTTTAAACATATATTACCATCCGATCGAATAGGGTGCGCTAGAATCACTGGACTAGACCCAAGATGATTGAAAACACTCACCCGACCAGAAGCTTTGTGTTCAGACAAAGCGTATTTATTGTTCTTGTTTGTCTTATTCACTTATTGGAAACAAATCCACGTCAGGTTGTGGATTTGTGCGAAAGTTTAAATATCCTGATTTATCCACGTGTTCTGGGCCTTCTTCTGCCATTATATAGTACGGACAAAGAACATGAGTACCATACTCTCAAGGACAATGCTGGCCCTCAGTCCAAGTGCTAATTTACCATCAAGTACAAACACCATATATTCTGCCTAAATACATAGCACCTGTGCTAATATCTATTTAGATTAGCAGTTCGAACGTAGCTTTTATGTGTGTGTATATATATATATTGAAATTGTTTTTTTACTAAAAAGTTAATTAAGGTATATATAGTTGTATCTAAAAAAACTAAGAGGTTTTTAAAATTTTACGAAAATAAATAAGCTTTTAAAAAAAGTTTTAAGCAAATTGTGGGAACGGGATTTAGAATTATTATGAAGGAAAATTTGATGGAAGCTTTCACTGAGGAAGATCTAGTCTGTCTTTCACCTGCACATGGAGTGGCAAATTGGCAATCACTATGGGGAGTTGAGAGTTGCCTACCTTGAAAGGGGTTGTAGAGGGTGTATTATTACTTTGTATTGTCATGTGACTTAAGAATTTCATCATACCCACCCATTCCGCTCTAAGAGGACATGATGGACCTCTACCCGTTTTGTCTATCTAGGGCTAGTTTTAGATAATACTGGTGGGGCTCCTATCGATAGGACATGTCGTATTAAATGCTAAGTAGGTGGTTAAATGCAATCAATGTAGTTTTGACTACTCTAGCCTCTTGACCCACATTTTAAGATGTCTCTTTATATGAACCCAACCAACAAGATTGGGTGGTCAAGTGGCAGGTTTCCTTCACTAAAACCTGAGCCACCTAACCCGACCAAAGCTATATATGAAGTCTAGCCAAATCTAACGAGATCTCGACTAGATATGGTGGGATTTAGCCAAATCACAGCAAATTTTAGTAAAAATTTGCAGATTCTGACGAATTTTTGCAGTTTTCAGCAAACTTCACCACTAACCGAACCAACCTAAGTACCACCCGAACCTGAAATTGGATCAACCAATTGATGTCAACGGTCAGTTTCAAGTCCCTCCACCTGACACCGGCGGGTCAAGTCCAAGTTAGGTCTAAAACTGAACAAGCCTAACTCATGGACAGGCCTAACGCCAACCATGGAATTCTCATTTTGCCCCCATATTGTGTATTGATAAAAAATTCCCTAAGTTGTATGTTGATAGAAAATGCTCTTTTAAAACTGGTGTTATTACATCAAAAAGGAAATGAGAAGGATACTTCAGAGAAATATTATTATTATTAGTGAGTTTGGATTTGCTTTTAGCTTTCATTTTTTAGTTTATTTATTGGATAAAATAAACATTTGGCCCCTAAAATTTAGTACAACTATACAAGTTTGATTTTAGTTCTTCAAATTTCAAAATGATTAGCATTTTGCTCCCTTCATTATGTTTGCAATTTAAAATAGTAATGGGGAATTAAAATACGCCATTTTTTAAAATTTCAAGGACAAAGCTAATTAAATGTGTCTCTCTCTCTCTCTCTCTCTCTCTCTCTCTCTCTCTCTCTCTCTCTCTCCCTTAATCTTTTCATATAGTAAACATTTGTAATTTAAAAATAATTATAAAAGTAAAGAAACACTATCTATGATATAAAATTAAAATATGACAATAATAAAATAAATTTTAATTTATAGTGTAAAACAATTGAATATAATTTATCCAAATCACTATTACAATCTCACTTAATAATATGATCGCCTAATAGCCTTAACCTGCCTAAACGAAGATGGATTCAACACATAATATGCTGAATTAATATTAATCAAATCAAAGTTAATTTTATATAAAAAAATAAAATATCATAGTTCAGTCATAAAATTTAACCAAATATTAATAAATATATATATATATATATGTTTTTTGTTAAGGAGTTTAATGGTTAAAATCTAATTTTATTTGTATTCAAAGAGAGAGAGATAAGAATTTTCTTTTTTCTTTTTAAAGAGAAAGAGAAAGGATATTAGATGACTAACATTGACAATCTTCTGTATGGGAGATTTAACAAAAATTGAAAAACCTCAATTAATTTGTTAGAACTTCTAGATTTATTTTCAATAATGCATTGTAAGATTGAATAGTTAAAATTACGATTTAGCCATCGTGTTGTGAAATGACTATTATGCCTTTGATGTGAGGTTAAACAAAGGTTGCAAAATTGAGTGTTCACAACTTGGGGAGAAATAATTGTGTTCCAATGATTCTCTTTTCTTTTCTTTTTTTCTTTTCTTTTTTTTCTTTTTTTTTTTTTTTTTTTTTTTTTTTTGGAGAATTGTTCTCCCACGTGTCTCGCATTGCAATTACCTTAACTTCACAATTACCACGATAGCTAAAAATGTGGTAACTATCCCTAACAATGTTAATAATATTAATTATAAAATTATGTAACTTCTACGAAATACAAATTCAAAGTTTCAATCTTATTTTATCATCAAACAAATGCATAGGGATAATTATTTCATTACAAATTCTTGTAGTTTTTTTTTTTTTTTTTTTATAATACTTATTCACAATCTTAAGTAATTACATTACTAGCTAAATACCATACGAGACAACAAACCCGTGGTCCTAAAATTTGGGAGGAAATTGCTAAATAGCCTTACTTTTTAAACTATGTAGCCAAACAACACTCTTTTCAAACTATACAGTAAAATTCCACTGTTTTAGAACTCGAAATTGATGATGTAGAGTTCTATGTATATTTTTAAGTCGAACTCGACATTCCTAACGCCGAATTTTTTACAAAATTTTCAAAAAAATATAATTGGTAAAATACACATAAAACTCAACATCTATAACATCGAGTTCCAAAACAGCGTTATTTTACTACATAGTTTGATTTGGCTTCATAATTTAAAAATTAAAATTATTTAGCTATTTTTATGTAAAATTTGAGGTTTGCTTGGATCCTCAATAAATTAAATTAGATTAGCCACATTAATTATTTTCCTCCATTCTATCGTAGCAGACAGATATGCCCAGACAAATAAAATATAAATAAGAGACAAGGACACGACAACTTATTGCACAGGACTACTGTTGGTGAATCAGATGATCATCCCCTTCTTTGGGTCATTAGATCACATGCACTTCATGTGAGTGCGTGTGGTGACTTCTCAGCTTCAGTGTTTTCTTCATGATATGACATGCCTACCACAGTCTTCATGACCTCTCAGCTGCTCATTTCTTTTACATTTTGTTGTTTATGTTTTTTGTCCTCAAGTTGCCGACTAAAACTGCATGTCAAGACAACACTTCTCCTATCAACATTGATCAAAAGGGGCATAAACTTGTACCGTGAGGTGATATAAATTACGAAAAAGAAACAACTTTTGGCCACCCTCGTCTTTCCCTACCACCATGGAGACATTCTGTCTTCTGTTTTGTTCATATTTACACTTGACCAGGTCAGTTGTAGTTTTTATATATGGCTGATGTTCCTCTTGATTTTGGCTTCTTCTTTTTATTCTTGAATGGTTCGACACCTTTTCTTGTTATTTTGCTTTGTCGAAGTTTTGGTCTTCTCTCTTCACTCCAACGTTGTTCCAGTTACGAGCTGGTCCTAGGTCACATTGATTGGAAATAACATTCAAAAAGCCTTATCAAGTCCTAATAATTCTCCCCCCCTCCCCTCTCATGAGGCACGTGGGTCATTCATCTAAAACCAGGGCCGGCCCTAGGCTTAGGCCATTTAGGCAATCGCCTAGGCCCCTACTAGAGAAAAGCTCCCAAATTTTGAGGCAAAAATTGAGATATATTTTTTTATTATTATTATTTTTTTTTTTGAGATATAGGAAAAAAAAATTAGTTTTACATTTTTCTTTTATTTTTAAATAGTACCAAAGAATTGAGTAATACTAAAGATATTACAATTTTAAATACATAGGGCTTACAAATATGTGTCACTAATTACAAGAAATTATTTAGATGAGAAAATACTATAAATACTATAAATTTTACTTTAAAACTTTTATACAAATTGATGTGACAATTAATACGATTTGTAGACGTCAATAATCTATTAAATGTATTTTTAAATTACTTAGTGATACATCTTTATAAGCATCATGTTGTAAAATTTATAATATTCCTAACATCATTCATTCAACTACTTATATATTATCTTTTTGAAGTGTCATTAATCACATTTATTGCTATAAAATTTGTACATTTTTTTTAGTAAAATTTGTTATAGTTTTAGCATTTCTTCAAAAAAAAAAAAAAACATATTACAAGGTAAAAAGAATGCATTTTTGTTATATAGAAATTATGATATTGAAAACTAGTTAAATATTATTTAATTAATAACAAAAATGCCCCATTTAAATATTTCGCCTTAGGCCTCAAAGTTTGTTGGACCACCCCTATCTAAAACATAATGTAAATCCGAAAGTCCCAAATATGATCTCTCTCTCTCTCTCTCTCTCTCTCTCTCTCTCTCTATATATATATATATATATATATATATACTTGACTCATCACACGCACTTTGTGCTCTCTCTCTCTCTCTATATATATATATATATATATATATATACTTGACTCATCACACGCACTTTGTGCGTGGAATTGGACTCTTTTTTATTTTTTATTTTGGATTTAGTGAAATAATGTAAAACCAAAAATCGATCAAAATAGCTCAAAATTACAAAATATTACAAAGAAATCAAATACATACGTCAATAGAAATTAAGACCGGGTTTGTAGTTGATGATCTCTGTCTCTCTCGCCAAGCTCTCTGTCAACAACAAACAC
The DNA here is from genome assembly GCF_002906115.3 of Quercus suber. NCBI lineage: Eukaryota > Viridiplantae > Streptophyta > Magnoliopsida > Fagales > Fagaceae > Quercus > Quercus suber. The sequence goes on along the minus strand of NW_027069961.1, from coordinate 538,261 downwards.
CTTTAAATACATACCTCAATAAAAATTCATGTCTCCATAGAAATTAGATATAAGCTTGACATGTCTACAAAAGGTAATTGAAATTATTTTAATAGTTTGGAAGTAATCATAACTCAAAAGTGCTCAAATTGCTTTGAAAACGATGCTGTAAAATGACCTTTACTCACTATTTTAGCCATAACTTTTGATCCACAAATAATTTTTTAGTAAGGTTTGTCTCATTGGAAAGTAGACATCCTAGGCTTTAATTTGAATACAAATTTTACCTAATTTGGGCTAAAATTGAGTGAGTTATGACTGTTTGAAATTGGGCCAACTAGGCAGTCCGATTTTTTGGGTTTTAAAATTTCATTTTAAGGGCCTAAAACATAATTTTTTGATATGGGCTGGCCCATGGACTCTTGAGAACGTCCAAAGATCATTAAAAAGTCTAAAACCCTAATTTTAAATTATAAATACTCATCTTATGCTTCCAATCAAAACTCTAACTAGAGAGAGCCTTTTTTAGCCTTCATCTTCTCTAAAACCTTAATTATCTTCTCTAAAACACACACACAGCACCTTTGCACGTTTTTTACAAATTAAAAACCTCTTTTTAATTAGTTCTAAGGCAGAAACTATTTTCCCAAATTGATTTCTCAAAACCCTTTTTCCAAAACTAATCTTGTTTTTGAGTTATGATTACCTATAAACTATTGAAATCTTCTTTTACCTTGATATCTCATTGAAGCTTGTCATGTAGGCACTAAAGAGCCGGTTAAATATCAATCAAGTTTGTATTCCATAGCAAGGTGAGTCTCTCTTCATGGCTTTTCCTTGATTTGGTTCTTTTATAATCTGTGTTTTTGTTGTTCTTAGTTAATTTATATGTCATTCATGCTTAGAAATATGTTTTATTTTGTTTGATTTTATTTTGTTTTGTCTCGTCATGTTTTGATTCGAAAGTTGATATGATTTGATATATTGATGAATATGTTTCGATATATTAAGTGTTGAACATGATTTTATCGAGGTTAAGACGTAAGACACAATGATGGGAGGCCAACCTTAGGGTTGGGCAGGTTTGAGTGCTTAACACCTTTCCAAGAACATACCTAAACGTTGAACCCATATCTCTAGTAGCAAGATCAATGGTCCTTCCTCGAAAGGACTCTATATTCAGGGTTCCTAGGCCATGGCAAAAACTAAGTGGCGACTCCTTTGTTGTGTCCATAGTGGGGCCAAGGGCAATTGCCCCCGCTCAATTCCACTCGCTCCACCCATGATCCCAAGTTCAATGCATTACACTATCAATACATTAGGTTTTCAAGACATCTCATAGACAATGAATAAAATAGTCTAGCTAACAACTAAGATATACCACTTTTTTTATATAAAAATTGAAATAATAATAATAATTTGAGAAGTCACATCTTAATACTTAAGTACCAATATTTGTGGACGAACTATTATGAGGTAATATTTGAAAATTTGGACCAAAAAAATGTACCTACGTCCCAAATTGAAAGCTAGTACCCATAAAACTCAAAAATAATATGGCCACCTTTGACCTAATTCGTATTAATGACCAGTGGCTCTCTCCCAAAATAAAAACAAAATTCTACTTTTACTAAAAAATAAAAATAAATCTGTTATCAATGAAAAAAAAAAAAAAATCTCGTCTAGGAAAAAAGAAAGTAATGATTTATGACTTGGGTAATCGGTATAATACTTAGATTTTTATTTTACCCAAGGTAAAAGTTTGGCTATTGGGGATTTGGGTGCTGACATGTTGTATAGCTCCACCTAAATGATTGTTTGAATATTCTCAAAAATATAAAAACAATTATTTTTTTTTGGGGGGGTTTTGAGTAAGATGACTTTATTATAGACCATCATTAACAATTTGATATATTTTATGATGCAATAAATTCTTAATTGTAAGAAGCATGCATTGGAGGTATATATTCTTAGGGCAAGACTTTGGTACAATACTTAGGCATTGTTCCTTAAGTTTCCCTCTTAAAATTTAGCCATGTGGCTACTTAACTAAAAAATATACTTCCATCCCGTGAGAAAAAATCCACGTGACTGAATCTTAAGAGTGAAACCTAAGGAATAGCACCTAAAGTACTGTACTTAAATTTTATCCATATTCTTAACTCAATTTTGGATCCTTAAAAGAGAAATGAATTTTTAGATTTGATGATATTTGTTTGTTGGAACCAAGTGTTATCCATAATTATGAGCAAAATGTAGTTCGACATTCTAAATTCAACTTTAAAAGAAAAATAAAAAATCTGAATTGTAACAATAACTAGCAAGGATCAAAAAAATTACTACCTCTGTCCCATTTTTTTTTTTGTCCTTTATTCCATTTTAAGGTGTTCCAAAATATTGTCCTGTTTCTAAAAATAAAAGTCATTAATTTACTAATGTTCCTATTATACCCCTATTAATTTACTAATTCAATTTTTTGATAAATTTTTTTAAGGGTAGTTTTGGAAACTTATACATTTTTAAAAGATAGACAAGATAATAAATGATATTCCCTTAAAAAGTTTGACTTTTCAAACAAGAAAAAAAAAAATGGGACGGAGGGAGTAATAGTCTACCAACTAGTTTATAAATTGGTTGCATGTATACTCATTGTTTCAGTTTCTATGACAAATGAACAAACAACCATAAATATTATCAAAATTAGATTTTGCAATAAAATGGAAAATTATTTATGTAATCTTCGATTCTATATTATTAAAAAAAAATTGCATTGAATTTTAGTACAAAATCATTCATAGATTTTTGGGATTTAAAAAATAACATCATGTTCCAATTTGATAAGCTGTGATTTAAAATATATTTTTTAATAATAATTGGGCTTGGAGGAATTGAACCCTAGATGTATTTGTTGAAATATTAGAAGATGTCAGTTGAACCACAAGGCTCTTAGTACCATTTCAATTTTAATGATACAAACAATAGGTATTTTTGCACCGATTGAATGAAACAAAACAGCCCAAGGATTGGAAACTAGGGTTTTTTTTTTTTTTTCTTCAACAATAATAATAGGCGACATAACTAAGGTTAGCCTTCTCTCTCTCTCTGCTTGCACACCATAATGGGCTAGTTGAACGTAGAACCTACTATTAGTGATGGTCCTAAAAAGTAATCTCGTCCATCCTGGAAGGACGACAAATAGAGACGACCCTAGAGCCAACCTTGCCCTGGGAGAATTGCCTGACAAGAATTCCATCGTCGTCATGACAAAGCGTTATAGATGCAATAATAGATTTTCATACCGTTGGGAGTATATTTATCCATTTAACATCTTGCGTGGGCGTTACAACTTCAACAATGATTGCGCCATTAAAGTCGGACCAACGGCTAAGAAAAAAGCATCTATATATATCTATTGGCAGAACCCGAGAAAAGGTACATGCATACACAGAATTTTCTAATACTCCATTTCGATCTCCCTTACACTTCTTAGCTTTCTTTTTCTTAACTTTGGCATTGGAGGCTCTGTGGCTGGCGCCACACCGATCACCATCCCCTATTTTTCCAGGACCCGGATTAGCTGTGGAAGACCTTGTCTGGACGAAAGCTCTTGCTGACGATTTAAGCATCATCAGTTTGGCACCGTCTGTGGGGAAAATATCATTGTTGACACTGAACGATTCTTGGGCACCTAGTTCAAGAACACTGTTCTATTCCAAGCTATAAGTCCACATGGAGTCTAACACTAATCCCGATCCTGCAGCACTGGCCCTACAAATTTAGACACTCACAGCCACTATAGAAGAACTCACTAAGCAAAACCAGGAAATGAGGCAAAGGTTGCAACAGGGAGATAACCGCCCGGAAACCAATAGAGATGATGAAAAAGACAGTCGTAGGAGGCGAACCAACACTCCAGAGAAAGCAAATTTAGATCTCCTCCTGGAGATGAGAAAGGAGATGGACGAACTAAGGAATGCTGTCAAAGGAAAGACGGATCAAAGTCTGGACAGGATAGTCAGGAAGACGGACTCACCTTTCACACTAGCAGTCTAGGAGTGTCCGATGCCTTCTAAATTCTGACTGCCCCAACTTGAGCCTTTTGACGGGCTAAGAGATCCATTGGATCACCTCAATACATTCAAGACGACCCTGGGTCTCCAACAGCCTCCTGATGAGATTTTGTGCTGTTCTTTTCCCACTACCCTAAAGGGGGCAACCAGAGAATGGTTCACTAAATTACCAATCTCGTCCATTGACAACTTCGAGCAGCTCAGTAATTCGTTTGTCCGTCATTTTGTCGGCGGGCAATGCCCAAAAAGGACAACTGACCATTTGCTCACCATCAAACATGGAGAAAAGGAAACTTTGAGATCCTATGTAACCCGTTTCACCCGAGGAATGCTAGAGGTAGACGAGTCAGACGATAAGGTGCAGCTCATAACCTTCAAGGCAAGACTGAAGTCCAGAGACTCTGTGGTCTCTCTGGCGAAGAATCCCCCCAAGACAATGGCAGAAGCATTATTGAAAGCCCAGAAGTAAATGAACGTAGAGGAAGCTCTGGCAGCCATAAAGGGAGCAGAAAAACCAAAGGAGAAGAAGAAGGAAAAGGAAGACAAGTGAAGAGGACAAAAAAGAGATCGACCAGACCAAAGAGGTGGCGAAGGAAGTAGACGAAGGGATGAAAAGAATCCTCGACAGACTAAGTTCACACCTCTGGTGATGCCAGTTGATCAGATGCTGATGGAGATCAAAGACAACCAAAATCTTAAATGGCCCAGGCCACTCCACTCGTCGCCCAATGTGCGCAACAAAAGGAAATACTGTCGTTTTCACAAAGACCATGGGCATTATACAGAGGATTGCCGGGATTTGAAGGAGCAAATAGAAGAACTTATCCGGAAAGGAAAGTTATAGAAGTATGTAAAGAGGGGAGACTCCAGCAATTTCAGGAACAATAAGAAGGACCAACAAGGAGGTTCCCAAAGGGACGAAGACCATCTACCACACTGTCCGCAGAGCACAATCAGGGAGATAAAAACTATTGCAGGAGGACCAGCCACAGGAGGGTCGGTCAGATCACTCAGAAAGTCACACCAATGGCAGGTAAACACTATTCATGGCCAGCCTCCTTTGAAATTAAGAAGGACGAACCAAGATCTGTACTTCTCCGAAGAAGATGCTGGGGGAATAAAGCAACCCCACGACGACCCACTGGTCATCATGGTCATGATCGAAGGGTTCAATACAAGAAGAGTTCTGGTAGACAACGGGAGCTCAGCAAACATTATCTGCCTTTCCGCTTTTCAACAGCTAAAAGTGGACCCGAAGAGGCTTCGTCCTTTCGAATCACCCCTCGTCAGTTTTAGTGGGGATAAAATATACTCCCGTGGGATAGTAACATTGACAGTCACGGCATGATCTTACCCTCTCCAAGTAACAAATAAGCACAACTTTCTAGTGGTTGATTCACCCTCATCCTACAATGTGATCATAGGGCGACCAACCCTCAACCGATGGAAAGTTGCCATTTTAACATACTGCCTAAAGGTGAAATTTCCAACAGAACATGGTGTAGGAGAAATACGAGGAGACCAGGTATTAGCAAGGGAATGTTATCAGGCAGCCTTAGCCTCAAAGGAGAACCACATGTGGATAATTAAAGATAAAACACCAGAAATCATCAAGAAGCTGGAAATAGTAGAACTAGTCGAGGGAGATCCAGTAAAGACGACCCAAGTAGGGACGGATCTAAGTCCAAAGACGAAGGAAGAGATTATCAGCTTCTTGAAGGATAACCTCGATGTATTTGCCTGGAGTCATGAGGACATGCCAGGCATTCCAGCCTCTATTATCCATCATCGCCTGAAAATGGACCTCGAGAAGAAGCCTGTCCAGCAGAGAAGAAGAGTCTCCGCCCCTGAACGGAACAAAGTAGTTATGGACGAGGTGAACAAGTTGCTCAACGCTAATTTCATTCTAGAAGTCTAGTACCCAGAGTGACTGGCAAATGCCGTCATGGTCAAAAAGGCAAATGGGAAGTGGAGAATGTGCGTTGACTTCACAGATTTAAACAAAGCTTGCCCAAAAGATGGCTTCCCCTTGCTCAGGATTAATCAGCTGGTTGACTCTACAACTGGGCACAAGTTACTCACGTTTATGGACGCATTTTTTGGCTACAATCAAATTCAGATGACCGAAGAAGATCAAGAAAAGATAGCATTTATTACCAGCCAAGGGCTTTACTGCTACAGGGTCATGCCTTTTGGCTTGAAGAATGCAGGAGCTACGTACCAACGGTTAGTAAACCAAATGTTTGAAAAGCAGATTGGGAGGAACATGGAGGTATATGTCGATGATATGCTCATCAAGAGCAAAGAAGAAGAAGACCATCTGGCAGATCTTAGAGAAACGTTCAACACACTCAGGCAGTACAGCATAAAGCTCAACCCGTTCAAGTGCGCCTTCGGGGTCTCCTCAGGTAAATTCCTTGGGTTCATGGTGTCACAAAGAGGGATAGAGGCAAATCTTGAGAAAATGAGAGCTATCCTCGAGATGTCTTCTCCAAAAAGGGTCAAAAAGGTACAAGCCCTCACAGAAAGGGTGGCAGCCCTAAACAGGTTCGTCTCAAGGGCAACAGACAAATGCCTTCCTTTCTTCAAGACTTTGAAACGAGCCTTTGCTTGGACGGAAGAATGCGAGACAGCCTTTCAAGAGTTGAAACACTACTTGAGCCACCCTCTTCTCTTGAGCCCATCCAAGGAAGGAGAAGATTTGTTTCTCTACTTAGCCGTATCGACAACCGCAGTCAGTGCAGCTTTGATCAGGGAGAAAAACAAGATACAACGTCTACTATATTACGTCAGCTAGGCCTTTCAGGGAGCTGAAGCCCGATACCCAAAGATAGAGAAGATCACATTTGCCTTAATTGTCGCTTCAAGGAAACTCCGTCCATACTTCGAAGCAAACCCCATCATTGTAATGACGGACCAACCCATCAAGAAAGCGATGACCAAGCCTAAAGCCGCTGGACGAATGATACAGTGGGCCATCGAACTCAGCCAGTTTGATATAGAATATCGACCTCGAATGGCCATAAAAGCCCAGGTATTAGTAGACTTCATTGCAGAATTCACAATCCCTGAGTACACAGACAATGAGGAAGACCTATGGACGATTAAAACAGATGGTTCGTCCACTCAAAAAGGAGGCAGGGTAGGAGTCGTTATTACCTCTCCTCAGGAAGACGTTCTCAAATATGGGGTCCAGCTCAAGTTCCCCGTGACAAATAATGAAGCGGAGTATGAGGCTTTGTTGACTGGGCTAAGAATAGCCTAAGTTCTTGGAGCTAAAAACATCATACTCAAGAGTGACTCGCAGCTCGTCATAGGGCAAGTCAGAGGAGATTTTGAAGCAAAGGAGACAAGGATGCAGAAATACCTCCGATTGACGAATCAATTGGTGAACAGCTTTGATCGCGCGTAATTTATCCAGATTCCCCAAGATCAGAATGCAGAAACCGACAAAGTAGCACGTAGTGCATCAGTAGAAGTCCAGGACAAGGTAAATACTTGGAAACTAGAAGAACAAAACTCCCCAAGCATCAAAGAGTTCCAGACACTCCCTGTGCATACCCGCCCAAGATGGACGCATCCAATTCTGTCTCACCTCAAGGAGGGACGGTTACCAGCAAATCCATAAGAAGCTAATAAGATCCAGAGAAGAGCTACCCAATTCACAGTATTGAACGAACAGCTTTACAAGAAGGGCTTTTCCCAGCCCTACTTGAAATGCATAGAGGAAGACGAAGCCAGATATGTCTTAGAAGAAGTACATGGAGGAATCTGCGGAGATCACATGGGGTCAAGACCCCTTGTCAAGAAGATCATGAGGGCAGGCTACTTCTGGCCCACTATGCAGCAAAACGAAGCAGATTTCGTGAAGAAATGTGACAGTTGCCAGAGATATGGAAATGTTCAATGAGTCCTAGGAGAAAAGATGACAATCATTACCTTACCCTGGCCATTCGCACAATGGGGGATCGACATCATGGGCCCCTTTCCACAGGGGAAGAGACAAATGAAGTTTTTACTCGTCGCCATTGACTACTTCACAAAATGGGTAGAGGCAAAGGTTCTTGCAACGATCACAGAGGCAAAGGTACAAAATTTTGTATGGAAAAATATTGTTTATAGGTTTGGGATACCAAGGACGATCATTTCAGACAATGGCCGCCAATTTGACAGTCGTGGGTTTAGGACGTTCTGCTCAAGCCTAGGAATCAAAAACAGGTTCTCATCACCAGGACACCCTCAGGCCAACGGAAAGACTGAAGTAACAAACCGGACCTTGCTCAAACTTATCAAGTCCCGGCCAGTGGGGGCGAAGGGGGCGTGGCCAAAGGAATCACCTAGCGTCCTGTGGGCTTATAGAACTACGGCACGAACGCCAACAGGAGAAACACCATTCAACCTAACGTACGGTGTCGAAGCTTTCATCCCAGTTAAAGTAGGACTCACCAGCCTCAGGAGAGAGTTCTTTGACGAGCACAACAACGACGACCAATTGAAGCTGAACCTAGATTGTCTGGATGAAGTCAGAGACTAAGCAGCCCGAAGAATGTCCAGGTACCAACAGAAGATGGCGAAGTACTACAATCAGAGGGTAAATCTGAAAAGACTGAGATTGGGGATCTCGTCCTTCGAAAAGTGACCCCTGCAACAAAAGATCCAACACAAGGCAAGCTAGGTCCAACCTGAGAAGGACCGTACAGAGTCGTTCACTATTCAAGATGGGGGAGTTACCACCTGGAAGACTTAGAAGGGAACAAGTTACCTCGTCCATGGAATATCGAACATCTGAAGAGGTATTATGGAAAGGACCCATAGCCCAATTGTAAGCAATTTATATGATTCCTTTTCATGCTTTTTCAACACAAATCATGTATTTGAATAAATGATTACTCAGTATCGTGCAAGTATTATTTAGTAATTCACGCGCTCTCATTGTCTCTCCCTCCAAACCCAAAACAACCATCCGAGTCCAAATCAAAAAAGATGATAAGATTCCTTAAATGGATGTACATCGTTCAAAAGAAAAAGACGATAAGATTCCTTAAATGGATGTACATCGTCCAAACAAAAAAGACGATCAAATTCCTTAGTTGGATGTACATCGTCTAAGCTAAAAAGAAAAAGGGGACAAGATTCCGCAACAGTTATACATCGTCCAAAGATTATTTCGTTAAAAAATTCTCTAAGTACACCGAAGGAAGTGTTCTATTCAAAAATTCTCTGAGTCCCCGTATGGACAAAGAGAATGAAAATTTTCTAAGTCCACAGAAGGACGAAGAAAGTATTCTATTTGAAAATTTTCTAAGCCCCCATAAGGACGAAAATAAAATTTCAGTACAAATTCTTTACGGAAGAAGAAAATACCAACAAATATATCTTATACATATAAAAGGATGCAAATTGTTCAGACACCCCAAAACAAACAGGCCCAAAAAAAATTGTTTATCCAAAAACCCCAAAACATGTAGGACACATATTAAAAAAAAAAAAAAAAATGCAACAAGTAATGCAAGATGGTCAAGCACGAGGAGCATCCTCGTTCACATCCTTATCCGCCTCTAAAAGGTCCTCGCCTGAAGCAACAGAAGCCTAAGCCGCCTGGGCCGCCTCATCAGCCTCAATTTCCTTATCCACAGCTTCAAAAGCCAAGTCTTCCAAACTGATTCCTGGCCCATGCTTCAAAAGGTACCTTCTTAGTAGTTCGAAGCCTTTAAAATACCATTGGAACAAAATTGTGTTATATTCCTTAGTCGTTTCGAACGCAAGGACGGCTTTGGCTACTGCTGCCTTCATCCTTTGACCAGCAGAGGCAAGAAGTTCGTCCTTCTGTTTTGTCAACAGCTTCTCAGCATCAAGTTGCTCGGTCAAAACCTTGACTTGCTCCTCAGAGGTATTATGAGCGTCCATTGCAGCAATCAGGTCTTTCCGCAGTCTTGAAGCCTCAACCTCTAGAGACTCCACCTTAGAAGTAGCCATAACTGCTTTCTCCTCGTTCGCCAGGTATTGGGAGGTAAGATGCACCGTCTCTCCCAACACCTAACAGCAAGGAATATCGTCAAAAACAAAAACAAAAACAAAAACAAAAAACAATGCCAAGAGAGACTACCTGCACAAGCTTATGTGCATGCTGGCTCACTATTTCGTGGGAGGGCACTAGAGAAAGCTCTTTCTTTTCCTCAAGAGTTAAAAGCTCTCTCGCACGAGCCATTGCTACTTCAGCATCAGCCCTAATGTTGAAGCCCACCTTCTCCTTGCCTTTATGCCCCATCTTTTGTTTCTTAGGTGCAGGCACCTCTTCAATAGAAATTGCAAGGGAAGTTGTCTTTCCTACATCCAAGGTAGGAATGGACGAACCCCTCTCAGCCATCTCTTTTTCTTTCTCCTTTTCTCTATCTGTTATTCTCAAAGTTTTCTACCCGATACTAGAAAGGGGTTCATTCTTCTTCCCATTAATTTTTGCATACATTTCCTTGTTAAACTTGCTCGTCATCTCTACACAAGAATGAGGAATGAATAAAAAAAAGAAAAAAGAAAAAGGGGAAAGAGAAAAAGGATGGGATGATCAGGCATTCCTAGACGACTCACGTTTCCTTTGTTCTCAATCAATCATTTGAAGCACGTAAATTGAAGGCTCAGGCCCCAAGCAGTGACGAGCTAGCATTTACGGATTAACCAAATCGTCAAAATTGTCGATCGTCCTCGCGTACTTAATCGCTTCCTGCACCCTTTCCTCAAATTGGCTCTCCAGTTCAGGGCGCTCTTTCACTACAAAAGAATGAAAAATTACATAAGGTCAGAAGGATGATCAAAACAGTGAAATTACAAGAAAAAAAGAGGCATAAAAGATAAACGCACCAAGACGAGGGGACTCCCACCGGCGTAGCAACCTAGGGACATTCCCCCAAAAATCATCGAGTAAAGTCTCCCAACCATCGCCGGACACAAAGAAGTATCTGGATTTCCAATAATGGAAGGACGAAGGAGGGTCAACAACAATACAAGATCTCTTATCCTAGGGAATAAGTTCATAATACCCAAATTCTTTGAACTCTTTTAAGCGATAGAGGTGGGTAAACTCATTCAAAGTGATCATGTCCCCGTCCACTATGGTCGTTCAAATCACTATACAGCTTACGACGATCCTTCAAGAATTTGGCATAAGTTGCCCAGGGGCAATCTGCAGGTGATCTAGGAGTTCCATAATGAAAGGATGGACGGGGAACCTGAGGCCACACAAGAAAGCAACCTCATAAAAACAGACCTCACCATGGGCGAAGGCACAGGCCTTTTTTCCTTTCCTGGGAAGACGAGCCCTAGTTTCATGAGGAAATTGGAATCTATCCATAAATTTGTTAAAGACGTCTTCCTTCAAGGCACACTTTTCCTTGAGGGCATGGAAAGGACGAGGAGTGGCAGAATTGGAAGGAAGGATAGACAAAGGGGGAGGAATGGAGGTAGCCGTATCTGTAACGACCCCGTCCACAACCACACCGAAAGATGAGGCCCTCTCCTGACCACTCGATCTCACTTCGGATCCCATGTTTTCCCTCCTAAGAACACTACGAATTGACTCAAACCAAGATAGAGACTGACGCAACAACGGATACAGCTCACCTAAAGCCAAATTAAGGCCACTATCTCTTACAACAAAACCCCCAATTTGTGGGTACCGGTCACCAAAAGAGTCTAACAACCCCCCCAGGCGAGCAAAGAGAAAAGCGATGGAAGGAGAAGTGCACCTAAATTCAGTATAACCCACCATCAAGGAAAGAAGCGCAATTTTAGAAAAGAAAATAAGGTTACGAAAAAGAAGAAAATACTACACAGCCTAAAAAGGAAAGAAGTGCGAAAGAAGGAAAGCGTACCTGGAAATATGGAAGAAAACCCAAAAAGGATGGGAGTAAAAAATGCAGCAGCTACCGCAGACCTAGAAAAATCAACACAGAAGAGAGGAGGAAAGTTAAAACAAAATACTAAAAGGAAAGTAAAGGGACAAGGGAAGAAAGGCAAAGAGTTAAAAAGATTTGCCTTGGAAAATGCGGGAAAAAACTGAAAAGGCCCTCACCGGAAATGAGACTTGCTCGCCAATCAGAAGAGGACACATGGCCTCAACGCTTGCCATGCCGCCATGAAACTATTAATGCGAAGAGCACGATCCCCAAAAGTCATCAAAAAAAAAAAAAAAAAGCCTTTCGCATTCCTAAGACCGTCGTGGAAACGAACAACCTTGGAATAATGGGGCAACTGATGGTCCCAAAAAGTATTCTCGTCCATCCTGGAAGGACGAAAAATAGAGACGACCCTGGAGCCAACCTTGCCCTGGGAGAACTGCCTAACAAGAATTCCATCGTCGTCATGATAAAGCGTTACAGATGCAATAATAGATTTTCATACTGTTGGGAGTATATTTATCCATTTAACATCTTGCATGGGTGTTACAACTTCAGCAATGATTGCACCATTAAAGCCGGACCAACGGCTAAGAAAAAAGCATCTATATATATCCATTGGCAGAACCCGAGAAAAGGTACATGCATACACAGAATTTTCTAATACTCCATTTCGATCTCTCTTACACTTCTCAGCTTTCTTTTTTTTAACTTTGGCATCGGAGGCTCTATGGCTGGCGCCACACCGGTGACCATCCCCTATTTTTCCAGGACCCGGATTAGCTGTGGACGACCTTGTCTGGATGAAAGCTCTTGCTGACGATTTGAGCATCATCTACTAGACCTAACAAATTTAGATCCAAACCTATTAATCCATCTAAACCCAAAATATAAAAATGAATATGAATAAAAGTTTTTTGGGTTAGTAAAAAATGGGTCAGCTTGAACCCAAGAGTTGGTTCGGTATGACCAACTTCTCAAGAAAATTAATTAATTATCTTTTAATGGAAATAAAAAATTTACTTTTCTTATTTGATTTAATGAAGAGAAGTGGTAAGTCCACAATATTTTCATAACAAATTATAAGTAGTTAATTGTTATTGGTTCAAATTTGAATCTTTCATTGAGATTATTTTTTTACCCCAATAATAATAACCAATAACAATCTACCACTTAAAATTTATTATAAAAATATTGTGGACATATCATTTATCTTATGAAACTCTTAATAATCATTCTCTTTCTCTAAGTCCTGTAAAGATTAATCTTCGTCTGCCAACATCACAGCTATATTCATTTCTTGGGTCTCGCACTCCCACCTCATAGTTTTCGTCTTATTGATCTCCATTCTCCCCTTGCCAAAATTAGCACCCACGAATGCTCAGGTCTATCACTGCATTTAGCCATGGACCTTAATAGTAATTTTTTTTTTTTCATTCAAAGAAACTTCTAGTGTGAGACTGTTTCTAATTAATCCTTTTTTTTTAGAAGGTGTTTCTAATTAGTCTTATTGTTCTCTTTTCCAAAATTTATTTTTCTAACTTTGCTAACATAATTAAGGAAAATATTTAAGAAAAAACTTTATCAAAAAGTTTCGATTACTTATTTATTTTCTTTGTATTTTAAAAAAATTAGGTCATTCCCCAATCCCTCAAAGACCGAATAAGGGGTCATAGACTTTACAACTTATTTTAGTCTGATCCTATTTTGGCACAAATTTAGTCTAGTCAAATTTGAACCCGTTCAACTCAACTTATTTGTTGGGTCTGCAAATTATGTAAGTAAATAAATAAATATATATATATATATATATATAGAAGTGGTGTCTTAAACTTTTATTAGACTATTTCACTTCTTGTCCATGAGACATTCCAAAAACCTCATCAACCTTCGAATTTATATAATAGATAGCGCAATGAATTTGATCATGGAACCTTAGAATTTACATCACAACCTAAACTAATGAGTTCACAACTTGGACAACTGTGGAGGTTACTTGATGATGCATAATAATTGAGAAATAATCTAAATTACCTTTAAGAAATCCACCGCATAAGACTTTAGTTTGGAGAAGTCATTATGGGCTCACTTATTTGCATCATTGTTTTACCCAAAAGAAAAGTCATTATAGGCCCCTTATTCTATGCCTTGTGCAAGAAGAGTTATTACATACCACTTTTTAAAATACAAATATATTATAAATTTTCAGAAAAAGAAATAACTATGTCAAACACACATACTAATTTGCTACTCATTTAGGCAGGATCCCGCAATGGCATCTTTATGTTAATCCTAAAATTCAGGTTCCCCCGACAATTAAATCTTTAGATGAGCAATAATTTCCTCTACATATAATACACGAAGAGAATGAGTAATCCAGATCAATTTAATCCTGAGTGTCTATACCTCATTTGCAGAGCTACAAGCCAGCGTAGGAACTGGCATTTTGCCACATTTACAGAGATTTTGTTTTCAAAAGTGTCAGCCAAGCCGGTTTTTAGTTTTGTATAAGGCCAGGCATTATTTGTTAAGGGCCTAAGATTAGCTAATAATATATGCCCAAGTCTCTCAACTTTTCACATGCTGTTGGTTATGTAAAGGGTGAGTTCCGGAGGAAGCCTTGGGCTTCCAATTTAATGAAAACAATTGAAAGTCAACCCCTGTGAATGTAGAGAACATACATACACTGATACACCATTAGCTAAGCCCATCTGAACTATTTTTTATATGAGCTACACTATCACTTAGTGTTGTGTAAACTATTTTTATTTGGATTTTGCAATCCCTTTTTTTTTTTTTATTATAATATATATATATACATTTTAAGAGAAGGAGGAGATATTTAAATTGAACGATTCCGTTAAAAATACTAAAAATACCAGTGACCTTAATTTGAGCAATTGTGTTATAGAAAAAACTTTATGTCGCATAAGTTGGTAATCATATATCTTTGTCAATAAGAATGAATTACGATATGCTATGTTATGTGTATCAAAATTTTTATCGTAAGCGTATGGTAAGTGCATATAAATCGTATGATACAATGGTGCATATCATAATATATGCTTTAATTTTTTTTTTTTTTTTTTTTTGGGTGTAAAATTTGTGCTTTTATTTGAATCCAACAAGTTACTAGACTTGTTTTTAACACAAAAATATTAGGTTACTTAATTTAGCCCAATAAAATTACACATCTTAAGTTTTTTTTTTTTTTCTTTCTTTCTTTCTTTCTTATACAAAATTTGGACTATACATTTCACTTTCATATTTGCAAATTTGTTTTCTATACTATGAATAAGGTATTAATTGACAATATACTATGAATAAGGTATTTTAGTTTGATCCTTTTTTGGCACAAATTTAGTCTAGTCAATTCTAAACCCGTTCAACTCAACTTATTTGTTAGGTCTACATATTATGTAACTATATATATAAGGAAGTGGTGTCTTAGCCTTTTACTAAACTATTTCACTTCTTGTCTATGAGATATCCCAAAAACCTCATCAACGTTTGAATTTACATGATAAATAGCATGGTGGATTTGATCATGAACCCTTAGAATTTACATCATAGCCCAAAGTAATGAGTTCACAACTTGGACAACCGTGGAGGTTACTTGACAATACATAGTAATTAAGAAAGAATCTGAATTATCATTTAGAAATCCACTACATAAGACTTTAGTTTGTAGAAGTCATTATAGGCCCGCTTATTTGCTATGCCTTGTGCAAAGAACGAAGTTATTACATATCCACTTTTTTAAAATACAAAAATATTATAACACATTTTCAGCAAAAAGAAAAATAAACTGATGTCAACCGCACACATACTAATTTGCTACTCATTTAGGTACGGATCCCCTTGTAATGACATCTTTATGTTAATCCTAAAATTCAGGTTCCCCTCGACAATTAAATCTTTAGATGAGCAATAATTTCCTCTACATATAATACACGACGAGAATGAGTAATCCAGATCAATTTAATCCTGAGTGTCTATACCTCATTTGTAGAGCTACAATTCAGCCCGTAGGAACTGGCATTTTGCCATCATTTACAGAGATTTTGTTTTCAAAAGTGTCAGCCAAGCCAAGTTTTAGTATTGTATAAGCCCAGGGCATTACTGTGTTAAGGGCCTAAAAGATTAGCTAATAGTATAGGCCCAAGTCTCACATCTTTTCACATTGTGTTGGTTATGTAAAAGGGCTGAGTTCCGGAGGAAGCCCCTTGGGCTTCAAATTTATTGGAATACAATTGAAAGTCAACCCGCTGTGAATGTATAGAAACATACATACACTGATACACCATTTGAGCTAAGCCCATCATGAACTATATAAGTGTGGTTAATTTAGCTCCTTTTTTTATTTTGTAAATAAATATATATATATATATATATATATAGACACACACATTATTAAGAGAAGGTGGAGATATTCAAATTGAACGTATCCGTTAAAAACATTAAAAAAAATACAAGTTGACCTTAATTTGTGAGCAATTGTGTTATAAGAAAAAACTTTTAGTGTCACATAGTAATATGGTAATCATAATTGTTGTCAATATAGAATAATATACGATACATATGGTATCGTGTACAAAAAATTTTGTATCGTAAGCGCGTATGGTAAGTGCATATAAATCGTATGATACAATGGTATATATTGTACGAATTGTCAAATTTTATCGTATTTTACGATACATAGACATGTTCTTTAAAATTGGTTTTTTTTTTTTGTGTAAAATTTGTGCTTTTATTTGAATCCAACAAGTTGTTAGACTTATTTTAACACAAAAATATTAGGTTACCTAGTTTAGTCCAATCTTTTTTTCTTTCTTTCTTTCTTGTACAAAATTTGGACTATGCACTTACACTTCACTTTCATATTTGCAAATTTCTTTCACATACTATGAATAAGGTATTAATTGACAATATAATTATTTTTTTGTCCTTATTGTTATAAGTTTAAGAATCTAGAATGCTAAGAAGAAATATTAAAAAAAGAAAAAAAAAAAAGAAGAAAAGATAGTAAATATTGATGATGATAAAGAAAATTTTAATGAAAAAATAAATTTGCAAAATGAAGAACATTAATATAATACTAACTTAAATGGAGTTGATCATGCAAGATGATGAAAATAAATTATTATTTTGAATTATTTTTATTTTTTTTATAAGCTATTATTTATTATTACGATATAGAAAAATAAAAAATCGATTCACAATACGATTCATGTTTTAACGAATATGGCGGTAATCATGTTGCTTAAAATTTTCACATTAATTAAAAAATAGTCTAGTTTAAGGTGACCTTAGGACATTTGTTAATGAACCATTTTAGCGAAGTTTTAATATCACTTTCATGGAATATGTAAAAAGTTGTTAAAAAAATCAGTTACTTTTTTCTTTTCACATAAATAATTTCTAAACCAATGTCCTTAGAGCATCTAGTAACTTTTCCCATAAAAAAAAAAAAAAAAAAAAAAATTGTCATTATTGTTATAAGTTTAAGAATCTAGAATGCTAAGAAGAAATATTAAAAAAAAAAAAAAAAAAGAGATAGTAAATATTGATGATGATAAAGAAAATTTTAATGAAAAAATAAATTTGCAAAATGCAGAACATTAAGATAATACTAACTTAAATGGAGTTGATCATGCAAGATGATGAATATGATGAAAATAAATTATTATTTTGAATTATTTGTATTTTTTTTTTATATAAGTTGTTATTTATTAGTACGATATAGAAAAATAAAAAATCGATTCACAATACAATTCATGTTTTAACGAATATGGCGGTAATCATGTTGCTTAAAATTTTCACATTAATTAAAAAATAGTCTGGTTTAAGGTGACCTTAGGACATTTGTTAATGAACCATTTTAGGGAAGTTTTAATATCACTTTCATGGAATATGTAAAAAGTTGTTAAAAAAATTAGTTGCTTTTTTCTTTTCACATAAATAATTTCTAAACCAATGTCCTTAGAGCATCTAGTAACTTTTCCCATTAAAAAAAAAAAAAAGTAGACATGAAGAATTTACTATTTTTTCTAAGAGATAATTACAATATTATGCTAACCCCATAACTCGAATCTTTTTTCCCCTAAACCTCCAAGAACTATATGCATGGAGCGGTATCAATTCAATTACAAGGTTCTTGGCCACAAAGAACTTACTAAAGTGGCCACCTTAAACACATAATTCAATTACTAATTGCCTATTTATCATATATTGGTAATCAAGAATCTATAGAAAGAACCCAACATCCAAAAGGCAAAGACCTTAAAATCAAGGGACACATTAACCATAGAAATTCAAACTATCTATTGAAAAATAGGCATTTGCCCTTAATTTACAAACTATAAAGCAAAATGCTCATGTTTTGAAACTATTTAGCAAAATGCTTATGTTTTTTAAACTCAATTTTAACAAAATCGAGTTATAGGTATAACTCGATATTAGTAATGTTGAGTTCTATGCATATTTTGTCACTTAAATATTTTTTCAAAATCTAAGTGGAACTCGACATTGCAAGTGTCGAATTCCACTTAAAAATATACATAGAACTCAAGTTTGAGTTTTACACAAAACTTGATTTTATTAAAATCAAGTTTAAAAAAGATGGGTATTTAGCTAAATAGTTTCAAATAGGTGCATTTTGTTACATAGTTTGTAAATTATGGGCAAATACCCATTTTCCCTAACTATCTAATCATGTTACAAAATTCAAAACAACTAAATAAAAGCACCCAATAAAGCCAGAATCCCTCTTCAAAACAATTAGCATATTTATGGATAGGTTTAGCTAGGAGTGTTCGTGGTGCGATGCGGTGCAGTTTTGGACCTTTTTTAGCACCGCACTTTGCAGTGTGGTTTAGCTAAAACTATAACTGCACCGCACTTTATTTTTGCAGTCACATGTGCGGTGCGGTGTGGTACAGTTTAAAGTTTAGCCAAAACCATAACCGCACTGCACCTCATTTTTGCGGTCGCATATACAATGTAGTGTATAAGATGTGGTTTGAATGATATGAAGTTGGTATATTTTTCAAATTTTGGGCTTTTTCTACCCAACCCAAAACTAATTTTTTTCCTTTGTTTTGGTCTAAATTTTAAACTATTGAGTTAGTTTTTCTTTATTTTGGCTGTCTTTCCTAATCAACAATTGCTAGAGTTATCAAACTTTTTTTTTTTTGAAAACTAGGGTTATTAAACTATTAATTATATACTTAAAATTAAAAATAATTAAATATATTAATATATAGAAAGAGTGTGGTGCGGTGCGGTTTGTGTAGTTTTCTTATTATAAAACCGCAAACCACACTACACCATGCGGTGTGGTGCGGTGCGGTGCGGTGCACTATTACTTGCGGTGCGGTGCGGTTGTGCCATTTTGAGAGCGGTTTTGGTGCGGTTTTTATGGTTTGTGCGGTTTATACGGTTTGATGAACACCCCTAGATTTAGCCATGTGACAAATTCAAATTCTAGAATAAGACATGTGAGGAAAGCCTAATTTCAAATTCAATCATTTAATGATTTTATTAACAAAGCTTTTGAAAAAATATAAATTGATCATGTTAGAGCCTAATTTCAAATTCATTCATTTATTACCTCATTTTTTTTTTTAAAACTAGGGTTATTAAACTATTAATAATATACTTAAAATTAAAAATAATTAAATATATTAATATATAGAAAGGGTGCAGTGCGGTGCGGTGCAGTTTGTGCAATTTTCTTATTATAAAATCGCAAACCACACTACACCATGCGGTGTGGTGCGGTGTAGTGCACTATTACTTGCGGTGCGGTGCGGTTATGCCATTTTGAGAGCGATTTTGGTGCGGTTTTTACGGTTTGTGCGGTTTGATGAACACCCCTAGGTTTAGCCATGTGACAAATTCAAATTCTAGAATAAGACATGTGAGGAAAGCCTAATTTCAAATTCAATCATTTAATGATTTTATTAACAAAGCTTTTGAAAAAATATAAATTGATCATGTTAGAGCCTAATTTCAAATTCATTCATTTATTACCTCATTTTTGTAAGCCATTTTTTTAAAATTTTATTTTGAGCATGTGACAAAAATTTGATCAGGGCCTAATATCAAACTAATTGCTCACCCAAATTAATTTCGTAAGTTGGTGAAAACCAGTCATCAATTCAAAATCGAATTTTAAAACAAATGAAGGAAGTTTTAAACCATGTAATCATCATATTAACCAAGCCATAAATAGAAGCCAAATTCAAACTATTCCGGATAGTCAATTGTATTACTTGCCTTCAAATTTTGCAAAGTCAAGTGCACTACCTATCTCAACACAATTCATTATTGATGTCTTAGTGTTAATCTAATAGGCCAAATCAATCAATTTAATGGAGGAGAACATGATTCAAAAATCGTGTGACTAAGTTAAACCCGACAAAAGAAGTAAAAGTTCAAGACTAATTGCCTCACCTGAACTGGAAAGTCTAACGAAAAAATCAAGGAATTGAAAGCATTGCATACGGATAAGGCCTAGAACTTTCCCTTTGAAGTGGCATATGCCCCTTAGCTCAAGGCTACGCCAAATCTATTCAAGAGGAACTCTATGAACATTTTGTAACCAATCTTATTGTTATTAAACACTTTATAACATTATTATTGCTAGATACCTTTCATCTTAGTTTACTTATCGATAACATTAAACACCACGGTAGTATATAATTGCTGGTTGATTCATTTAAAATAGTTTCATGCTCGACTTCTTCAATGTCGATGCTATTGTTTCTATGTTTGTTTTTGTTTTTGTTTTTTTATATGGTCTTTGATAGGTTATAATTGTAAAGATTGTTCCAATTGCCATAGCATCGGATCCTTTTTAAGATCCGCGACCATGTTGACCCAAAAATGACATTTTATTTTTGCTAAACAATTTTCATGTTAAAATAATAAGCAGGAACTTACCCCCAAATTCCCAAACCGTGTTCCCGCGTGGAAACCAAGTTGTCCTTCGTATGACACTGACACGTGAGAAAGAGGGTAGATATATTTTTATTTTTTCAAAAGAATCGCATTAAAATTGAGTACCATAAAAAATAAGAGTGATTTTAAAATTAATAATACTAACACTGCACACTTTTAAACACATTTTGCTACATGTAATTGATTGTAACTGTAATTAATTGTCTATTATTATTGCATAAATTCACAATTTATTTTTTCATAGCTCACGCTCTGATAGATATGACAAAATGTATATACAAAACACTAACTATTGTTAAAAATAGGTAGCTAGCAATTTGTAGTAAATTTCTTTACAACAGAGGAACTTTTAGGTCTTTTTCTAATGTTTGAAAGAGGAAATTACTGTTGATGTTTAATAGTATTTTAAATGTTTGAAACTGTATGAGCCCAACTTAGGAGATTTAAACCCAATACTTAATATACAAAGTCCCCTATCCAGGTAACTTCTTAGAAAATTCAGCAAAAAAAGGTAACTTCTCAGAAAAATGCGAATAAAAAAAGAGAGCAATACTACAATCACTAGCAACTACCTATTTATCACCACTGAACTTCGTTGAAATTCAATACAATTCTATTACTATACTTCTAACCAACCCCAACGCAAAGCCACATGTAACTCTATCAGAACCCCCAAAAGTGAAAAGCCCCAGCTAGCGACAAAAAATTAAAACAAAAATAGTACAACAGCTTTATAAAAGAAAAAAGACCAAGACCTCAATAATTCCCAAAACATATGCTTCTCTTTACAGCCTCATCTTCTTCTTCTTCTTCTTCTTCTTCATCACTTTCTTTAAAGCTGAACTAAGCTTAGCTCCTCGTCACTTTGTCATAGTACCCCCCCCAGAAAAACCAAACATGGCTGATCCGCAGCCTGGTGGATGTTGCCGATGTTGTTGCAGTTTCATATTCACTCTAGGCCTCACAGCTCTATTTATGTGGCTAAGTCTGCGTACAGACAACCCCACCTGTTACATCCAATATTTTTACCTCCCAGGCCTAAACACAACCTTGAAAAACTCAACAAACAACACCCTAGTCATTGAGCTCAGACTAGAGAATGGCAACAAGGACAAAGGGATTTACTATGACGCCATTAACCTCACTTTCTATGACTTTCCCAATAAGTCACATCTCATGGGGAACTACACCATTCCTGGGTTCTACCAAGGGCACAAGAAAAAAGCCACAAAACCAGGGTCTTTGGCGCTCAACAAGACACTGCTTTCACAGGCTACTTATCCAAATGGGACTGCAAAATTTCATGTGGATTTGGCCACGGCTGTGAGGTTCAAGATCATGGCTTGGAAGACTAAGAGGCACAAGTTAGATGTTGGGTCTGATGTGGATGTCAATAACCAAGGCATCAAAACCTACGAGAAGAAAATCAAGCTCCGGTCAGGCGCATCAGGGCATAAACGCTATTGTGCGCAGATGGGGGCTTTGGTTAGTTCGGTGGTCTTGGTTTTTCTTGACTTTTGATGATGACTTTTTTTTTCCATAATTTCAAGTTATTTGAATTTTTGGAGGTTGGTTTTGTTGTTTTTAATTGTGCTATTTTAGGGTTTAGGAGAGATGGTGTTGTGAATTTTTTGGAACACTTTTTACACATGGAATTGTTGAATTCTTTTGGTTGGAAATGAAATTTTTTTACCATTCTTGGTGATCTTTTGGGGTTGGTCTGAATTTCTGGTACATTGCTAATTTGCTATACAATTTTTGTTTTACTTTTTAATGAATTCAAAATGTAAAATTGGAGATTTGTCCTCGAAAATGTTCTTTGACCGGCGGATAAAGCACTTTGATTTTATTTATTTCTATTTTTATGGCAAGCATGTTTATAGTTTATAACTTTATATGAACTTCTAAAAGTGGTGGAGATTATTAATTATACCACTAATCAATATAATAATAATAATAATAATACCCTTCAAAATTTTTTTTAATAATAATAATAATAATGGTGGGGAAAATTCGGAGCACCCACATACTCATTTCGTAGTTTTAATTATAAGAATAAGACATTATCTTTGTTGCAAATTGAACAATTGAGACCGAGAGAGGGAATCTAACGCTGACATGGTCCATAAGATTATCTTGTTCCGTACTATTTCTTTTTTTCTTTTTTTAATGGGGAAACAAACAATATTTCATTCAACAAACAATATTTTCTTTTTCTTTTTTCTTTTTGCTGAATATATTCTTGATCATTTAGAACATGAGCAATGTTACGTACCTTAAAAAAAAATTTACAGTATATTCTCTTATAACATATGTAATTATGTACAGCATCTCCCCTAGACCATGACCTGAAATGTTTTCGTAGAAAATACAATTTATTTATTGGAAAAGAAAATATATTTGTTAACATTAGTATCCATTTAAAAATTGTTTATTTCGGTAATATATTTATATAATATAAGATAAAAAGGTAAAAATTAAATTATTTTAAAAAACTGAATTTAAATCATTTAAAATAATGCTAGACAAAAAGTTGTGTGAAAATCTACAAACAAGAGATTATCTATAAGTAAAATGCTAGCTTGGAGTAATCGATTGGCAACTAATTAAAAAGCTATATTTTTGTTTAGATTATCTAACTTTTTAAAATGAAGTTAAATTTTAATTTTTATCACATGTTATATAAATAAATAAATAAAAATAAAAAAAAACGATGGTAACCTCGAAAGGCCCCCTTTTCAAAAAAAAATAATAATAAAAATAAATTGGAAAGACCCTTTAGTGAAAAAAATTTGTTTTTACTTTAAAAACAAAAACAGAGGATATTTTTTTAATCTTATTTTGAAACTTGACCTTTGACCATGGAAAATTATTCTGATTTCTAACTAGTTTCATTGGTTAGTCCGTGAGGGCCGTGACCCGTGAGGCTTTGATTGGAGCGTGTAGGGAGAAAAATCGGTCCCACATAAGAGCGCGTCTTGGATTTTAAGGAAGCTATCAGTTGAGCCTAGCGCGTTTCCACAGTACAAAAGCTGTCACTTTTTTTTCTTTTTTTTTTTTTCCTTCATCAAAAAGTGACAGCTTTATAATGTACTTGCTGAGATTGTATAAATTCGAATAATCTACCCATGTTAATAAATCCTATCAGAGGTTGGTATCAAATATGTATGAAACTCAACTAAACTTCTTTATAAATAGTCGAGTCTAATTTTCGTATTGTAACCAGCATAGGATTCATAGTTGTAGATGACACTCTTTAGACAGGACTGTTATGCTGGCCACCATGAATCTGAATGTGGATTAAGGCATTATGAAAAAAAATTGGATTTAGATTATAATTTTGGATTAATTTACTGTAATTAGTGATTTTTTTCCCCATGCAACAAGTGGAGAGGGGGTTTCAATTTTCAAATTCACCGTTGAGAGAGACTAGATAATTTATATCTATATAATATCTAAAAGTTTAAACGTTGTATTTATTGTTGTTATGTTTCTATTGAGTCAAATCACTATTGCTTTTTGGTTTATTTTAGTTCATTTTGGTCTACTGCAACCCATTTGGACTACTTCATTCCAATAGGTTTATTTGGTCCACCCACTTTGTTTAGTTCATTTTAATCTACTTCATTAGATTCAGTTCATTTGGTTCATTTTAGTCCACTTCAGTTTATTTTGGTCCAATCAATCCACTTCTGTCCATTTAGTCCCCTTCATTGATGCTTTAAGGGAAGAGGTTTGTGTATAAAAAGTTGTTTCATTGCCAATTATGTCACACTATCATAATAATATTGGTAGGTTCTTGATAAAATTACATATTTCTTATGTTATGAAAGTCTTTTTTTTTCCCTATTATAAGTAATGAATTTATTTATATATGCATCATCTTTAGGCTATTCAAGATGTATATAGGATGAACAGTTTGTAATGAGTACTCGAAACAAATTCCAACCACACATTACATTATTTTCAAAATATTTCACCTTATATAATAATTGAATGTAAAATGCATTATGTTTTCTTGAAAAAAAAAACTGAAAAAAATTAAATATTTTCAAATGACAAATATAAATAGCTTATGTGGGGCCCGTGGGCCTGGTAGCCTTGGCCCATCTTGCATTTGGCCCATGGCCCATGCCGAGGAGGAGTGATTGTCCGAGGATGGCGTATGAAGACCTAAACTTTTTTGGATCCACGCTAAGGACATCCCTGTCCTCGGCATACCGAGGCTAATTCGAGGCGGGGGAGCGAGCCAAGAACAGGTTGTCACGTCCACACTAAATGCACTCACCTAACCCCCTGGCCGCATTAATGGGGATGTAAGCCCTAGACAGGGTAACATTGGTTCTTATGAACCACTCGAGTACTGATAAGGCCTCTGATGGGACGGACGGTCAGAGGGAAGACAAGTGAATGGTCAACAGATGGAAGAAAGAGATAAGAGGAAGAGGACTCTATAAGAAGGGCAAGCAAAGCAGTTGGAAGGGGCGAGAAAAGGGAGAAAGAACCTCCTCGGACAAGGGCCGAGGAGCTACCCTTAGCACTAAGTTGGCTTCATCCCCCTTCAACGAGAAAAGGTTCTGGATGTAACGTTGTTAGTCTGTTAGGGCCTAATTCTTCATCCCACTCTCTAGAAATGTATTGTTGGGGCCTATCTAAATTGAGTCCCTACAATTGGCGCCGTCTGTGGGCAGAATTAGTGCACTAGCAGGCGCAACAGCCGATCGCTCCTAAGTATCTAGTTTACGAAAGGTTGACAACGATGCGTTGCCCAAAAAAAAAAAAAAACATTGCAGAAAAATAGAAGATTCAACAGAAAATAGAGGAAACATAATAGTATTTTATTAAATGAAGAGAAAATATAGAGTACAAACAGAGGCTCAGGCAGGCTTGTTTTAAAACCAATTCTACAAACAGAGGCCCAGGCGAACCTGTTCTAAAACTAGCTAAAGGGAATGAGGCTGAGGCAGGCATGTTTTAATGCTACCAACAACTCCTTGGCCGGTGCGGCAAAGCTGGAACAAAGAGAGAAGCCGACGCAAGGGCACCGGGAGGCCCTTCCCCATGATGTTCCCTTGATTCTCTCCAGGCCTCGCGAAGGTTGGCCGTCGGAGACGGCAACACTCGAGCACCAGACATGACGTGATCTTGCGCGCCTCCTCCGGCAGGGGTGCGCCCCGGGGAGGAGTGTTAGGTACTTTAGGGACTTCCCTCCTAGCCACCATGCACGGCACTATCAAGGTGGCGCCAAGGCTCTGCCGCGCCGGAAGTCTGGCGGGGACAACGGCCACAACGACTCTCGGCCGGGAAGATAAGGCCTTTGCCTTGTGTGTCCTCACACCCACCCAGGGCCGCCCCATGTCTCCCAACTCTGGTCACAATCCTGGCAGGGTTGTTGAAGAGGCTCGAGGAGCTGAAGGGACGTGTTTCTAGTTGTGATTGGAGAGTTCATGGAATGTGGAGAGGCGTTTCCCTCTAGAGAGCCTTATATAAAGGGTGGAGACTGGTGGGAATTGATCCACACAGAGTTTGAAAAGGGGATTATCAACAGTATTAATCCTGACCAAATCCCAAGGAGACCGTAAACCGCTGGATTTGTATCAATTTACGAGGACATTAATAAGAGCGCATCTCGCGCATCGAAACGTCAAGCGCGGAACGCGAACAGTCAGGGGACGCCTCGTAATTGAGGTGGACGGGAGCTTGAGATGAAGGCGAGGTCACTACCACATGTAAGATCAGAGTCTGAACCGCCCCTGTCCCGAGCACCGTAGAGTTAATGGTTCGACCCGAGAAGGAACCATTTCCAATGAAGCAAGTCCGAGGGCACCATCATACCAAAAGTAGGATTCTAAGAGCCGAGGACAAACTCCTTCATTCCACGTAGAAGTACTAGACAAAACCAAGGTATTGCATGGTCCAAAGACTCAAACCTATGGGGAAACTAGATACTTACAGAAGAATGGAAGCGTTAGACAGAACCAAAGCATTGCATGGTCCTCGGACTCAAGCCTGTGGGAAAACTAACCACTCAACTATACCTGGGTACTAGACAGAACCAAGGTATTGCATGGTCCAAAGACTCAAACTTATGGGAAAACTAGATACTTACAGAAGAATGGAAGCGTTAGACAGAACCAAGGCATTGCATGGTCCTCAGACTCAAGCCTGTGGGAAGACTCAAACCTATGGGGAAACTAGATACTTACAGAAGAATGGAAGTGTTAGACAGAACCAAAGCATTGCATGGTCCTCGGACTCAAGCCTGTGGGAAAACTAATCACTCAACTATACCTGGGTACTAGACAGAACCAAGGTATTGCATGGTCCAAAGACTCAAACCTATGGGGAAACTAGATACTTACAGAAGAATGGAAGCATTAGATAGAACCAAGGCATTGCATGGTCCTCGGACTCAAGCCTGTGGGAAAACTAACCACTCAACTATACCTGGGTACTAGACAGAACCAAGGTATTGCATGGTCCAAAGACTCAAACTTATGGGGAAACTAGATACTTACAGAAGAATGGAAGCGTTAGACAGAACCAAGGCATTGCATGGTCCTCGGACTCAAGCCTGTGGGAAAACTAACCACTCAACTATACCTGGGTACTAGACAGAACCAAGGTATTGCATGGTCCAAAGACTCAAACCTATGGGGAAACTAGATACTTACAGAAGAATGGAAGCGTTAGACAAAACCAAGGCATTGCATGGTCCTCGGACTCAAGCCTGTAAGAAAACTAACCACTCAACTATACCTGGGTACTAGACAGAACAAAGGTATTGCATGGTCCAAAGACTCAAACCTATGGGGAAACTAGATACTTACAGAAGAATGGAAGCGTTAGACAGAACCAAGGCATTGCATGGTCCTTGGACTTAAGCCTGTGGGAAAACTAACCACTCAACTATACCTGGGTACTAAACAGAACCAAGGTATTGCATGGTCCAAAGACTCAAACCTATGGGAAAACTAGATACTTACAGAAGAATGGAAGCGTTAGACATAACCAAGGCATTGCATGATCCTCGGACTCAAGCCTGTGGGAAAACTAACCACTCAACTATACTTGGGTACTAGACAGAACCAAGGTATTGCATGGTCCAAAGACTCAAACCTATGAGGAAACTAGATACTTACAGAAGAATGGAAGTGTTAGACAGAACCAAGGCATTGCATGGTTCTCGGACTCAAGCCTGTGGGAAAACTAACCACTCAACTATACCTGGGTACTAAACAGAACCAAGGTTTTGCATGGTCCAAGGACTCAAACCTACGGGAAACTAGATACATGCAGAAGAACCGGGGGGTTAAACTAACTATTTGCGGAAGAACCAAAGCGTTAGCTAGAACCGAATTGTGATCCAGTCCTCGGATTCATGCCTGAAGGATAGCTGATGGTCTTATGAGACTAAGTCCAGAACAGAACCAAGGTATTGGGCAAGATATTAAAGTGCGACAAGTAAAAAGAAGCATCAATAACTAGAAGCAAAGTATTGAATATTCATTTCAAATAGAAAATGTATAGTTTCATTACAATGCCCCCGAGGCAAGAAGCAAAACGAAATGAAAAAGAAAGCATATAAAAGTGTCCTATGCCGTATGCCATTTCCCCCCAACTCAGTAGGCCAATTGTCTTGAGGGGCTTGTCAAAAGACTTCAACCAACACCTAGGGACCATGTCTCAGAGGGGCTGCTTCAGAGGACCCTTCCACGGTAGGGGAAATCAGAGGGACCGTGGGATTGGCTAGGGATTCAGCAGGAAGCCTCACCATATCTTGGGACACTTCTTGGTCCTCGGTTCCGGCCCCCTCCAACTCTCTATGGGGCTCAACCTCCTCAAAAGGTCTGTCAGCCGAAGCTGTGTCCCCAGCAGTTCTGTCATGACTTTCACTTGCCGCTGGTAATGCAAACCCCTCCCCAGAAGCAACAGGGACAACCTCGCGAATTGCGGAGGGGTAATATACGCTCTTTGCCCTCTTGAGGTCAGATGAGACATCAACCCCCACTTGGTTAAGGGCTTCATACCAGGTCTCATAACAGAAGCACCTGCACACTACAGGAACTTGAGCTTTAAGGGTGGCT
Organism: Quercus suber; assembly: GCF_002906115.3. Taxonomy (NCBI): domain Eukaryota; kingdom Viridiplantae; phylum Streptophyta; class Magnoliopsida; order Fagales; family Fagaceae; genus Quercus; species Quercus suber. The sequence goes on along the minus strand of NW_027069961.1, from coordinate 509,272 downwards.
TCAGTCTTAGCCACCCCCTCGGCAAAAGCCTCCTCTTCCGCCTGTTCTACAGAGCGCTCAGCGTTTATTCTCGCAAAAACCGCCTCTTCTTTGGCCCTCACAACCTCGTCCCTGGCATGCTCGACAATGCCCTTCGCACTGACTGTCTCGGCCAACTTTTTCTTCAGGTCGACGTTATCCTCCTTAGCAGTTTGTAGCCGTGGCTAGGTCAGAGGCCGCATTAGCCTTTGTCATCTCCTCCAGATTTTTGATCGCCTTTTTTAGATCTTCCTCAGATCTCTTAAGGGTACTGGCAGCTTTCAAGAACTTGTCACACTCTTGCGCTAAAGCGTTACTCTGGCCGTTGACCTCCTCATCTAGCCTGAAAATGGCCTGAACAATCTTCCAACAAAAGCAAGTGCGCCGTAAAGAGAAGGAAAGGTGTTGAGCAATAAAATTCGAATAGAGTAAACTAGTACCAAGGGACCCACCATGCCTAGATATCTCTTAAGGCTAAGGGCAACCTCTAGCCCGCTCATGCTCCCAAGCTCGGCCATGTTGGCGGGAAGGAGAAGAGACTTCTCCAGGGCGTCGGCTACGAGGGCCCCCTCGCCTCCTCGAGATTCCCGGATCGTTGCATCATCCATCAAGGGTTGACCATGGAGCATGGCAGCGAGCAATTAGGCCTGGGCCTCGGACTGCTAAGCGATCTCCTTTCCTTTACGTTGACCACCGAGCCTCAGTTATTTGGAAGGCCGAGGGATTCCACCTTCCTCTGGCAGAGAATGGGATTTGCCCCCACCACAGTAATTTGCCTAAGCCGAGGATCACGAGCCCTAATAACGTACTTTGGGACCGGGAATGACTTCTGGGCTGGGTCACATCCAAGGATCTGGTGGGCGGCTCTAACCTGGTTATCAGCCTCGTTTAGAAAGAGTTCCGCCCTAAGAACGGCTTCCAAATCCTCCTTGTTGACCAGGTGAAAATGAAGCGCAAAGGCGTGCGGATCTGCAGAAACAGAAACAAAGCTCCTGTGATCAATCAATCAAAACAGATACGCAACCAAAAAAAAAAAATACAAGAATCTAGACCGCCCCCTACTTCGGGTACCTTACTTGGCTTTCCCTCTACTGTTGGGCAGTGGAGACCGTCGTGCCATTCCCCCGACACAATGAGGAAATCTTGAGTCAGCCCCTTATTAGAATCGGGAAGGCACTGGATAAGTCGGACCCTATCATCCCTCGTCTTCATATAATACGTTTTACCCCTCAAGTGCTGAAGGTTGTAGCACCAATTTACGTCATGGTGAGTTAATCTCAACCCCATTTTCTCATTCAAGGTGTCTACACACTCTAATATCCTAAATACATTAACAGCACACTGGGTAGGAGCCAGCCGAAAATGCCTAAGGTATCCGCTTGTCACTGGCCTCATAGGGATTCATCCCTCCCTCTATGAAGGCGACTATGGGGATCACAACCTCACCCTCGTTTCTCTTAATATGCCACTCCCTTTCCTCACAATACCTCAAACTCACATTACTGGGTATCCCATAATCGGCAATGAATTTCTTCATCATCTCATCGGACTCAACCAGCTTCTTAAACTTACCCATTCTTAGCAACGACCAAAGGATTCGAAAGAAGGAAAAAAAGAGTAGGATCAAAGAAAATATTGTGCTACTGAGAGGAGAAGACTTACAGAAATGTAGGGATCCTCCTCGGGCAGTGTGGAAGTTGAATCAGATTCAAGGTATGTGCACCAAAGTTCGTGAGCGCACAAATAAGGAAGCCCAGCGGTTCAAACAAGTATTTATATCCCCAATTTAAGTTCACCAAGCGTAGCCTCCCGCCCATAAAAGCAGGAAGTCCCCACCGAACGATTACCATCACGCCACTGGAAGTGGGAAACGTGGAGCCGCCAAAATTTAATGCGAGTGCACACTGAGTCTTGAAACGCCAAAACGTACATTGGGCGGGCAAAAAGTCACCAACCCCGACATGGGCCGAGGTGGGGTGAATCGTCCAGAGGGCCCATGGATATCAAAACCCTCCTTCCTGTCCGAGTGAACGGGCAGTAGGATTTTGAGGGGCTATTGTGGGGCCCGTGGGACTGGTAGCCTCGGCCCATCTTGCATTTAGCCCATGGCCCATGCCGAGGAGGAGTGATCGTCCGAGGATGGCGTATGAAGACCTAAACTTTTTTGGATCCACGCCGAGAACATCCCTGTCCTCGGCGTACCGAGGCTAATTCTAGGCGGGGGAGCGGGCCAAGAACAGGTTGTCACATCCACACTAAATGCACTCACCTAACCCCCTGGCCGCATTAATGGGGATGTAAGCCCTAGACAGGGTAACATTGGTCCTTGTGAACCACTCGAATACTGATAAGGCCTCTGATGGGACGGATAGTCAGAGGGAAGGCAAGTGAATGGTCAACAGATGGAAGAAAGAGATAGGAGGAAGAGGACTATATAAGAAGGGCAAGCAAAGCAGTTGGAAGGGGGGAGAAAAGGGAGAAAGAACCTCCTCGGACAAGGGCCGAGGAGCTACCCTTAGCAATAAGTTGGCTTCATCCCCCTTCAACGAAAAAAGGTTCTGGGTGTAACGTTGTTAGTCTGTTAGGGCCTAATTCTTCATCCCACTCTCTAAAAATGTATTGTTGGGGCCTATCTAAATTGAGTCCCTACAGCTTAATTAGAAAATCTAATATATCGTATAGACTAAAATTTGTAAGAAAATAATCACATCATTTTAAGAATAGTTTGAGACTAGTATTTATAAGTCTCATTTATTATTTTTCTTTTTCACGTAACAAAAAAATAAATTGTCAAATTTTTCTATACATCACATGGGTTTGCAACTAGTGTCACTAAATTATAAAACTCTTGACTCAAGTTGATGATAATACACTTCATAAATCATGCTTCTCGGACTATTGTGTTATCCTTGCTAAAGATGTTTCATTACAACTGGATTGTTGGGTCAAATTAAGTGATTTGGAATTTGATTTATCAAGGCTTAGAGGTACAATGCAAAATTCTTGGCTTACTAGTACTTGAGTTGTTCTTGCCCAAGAAGAAAAGTTACTAAAAGTTAATTTAAAAAAAAAAAAAAAGACGGTTTTCTCACTATTCCTATATGAAAGGATATACCTGTAATAATAATTTTAGTATCTGCAACAATAGTTCTTATTATAAAACATGAACATAATCATATAGTGTGAAATAAAGTATAACTAGAATCCTCCGCCTCTATTAACAAAATTTAGATGACCAATTTTAGTCTCCTGAGACAGACTAATACGTGATATGCAATACCTTAATGTCCAGTCACATATCCCAGTGGCTCTAGTTTACTGCTTAGAGGAGCTGCCACCTTGTAGTTTTATCAGAGAATAATATTCTCCACCTCGACCCAGAGAAACTAAATGATTATGTGACCCTTGTTCCGCAACCTTTCCATTCTTGATCACAGCAATGGAGTCGGCTTTCTGAATTGTTGATAGCCGGTGAGCCACAACTACACATGTCCTGCCAACCATCATCTTCTCAAGTGCTTCTTGAACTAGGTTCTCTGACACACTATCAAGTGCACTGGTAGCCTCATCCAATAGGAGGATTGAAGGGTTTTTTAGGATGGCACGAGCTAGTGCTATTCTTTGCTTCTGGCCTCCAGATAGTTGAGCTCCTCTTTCTCCACAATGTGTTATACCCATCTTCCATTCCACTGCAATAAAATGTGAATATGTTATCAATAAGGAAGCTGCTAGTTTCATTTCCTATGATGCCTGACATTTTCTAGTACATTATTCATTTTTCTTTTGGCTAACCAATATTGAGGCTAAAAGATTAGGTGGTGATTTTTTTTTTTTTTTTTTTTGGTTTACCTTCTTAAATTTCATGAATTGCTCAAGTTTCTTTCTCAAAGGACAGGTTAAGGGGCTCAGAAACGTTTGACACAATTAATAACATGTTTTTGGTGTAGCTAAAATCAAATCATGGGTTTCTTGTCAAGAAAATTCAATGATATAGTAAGGATTAGAAAGGGAATTTTTTTTTAAATTTTGTTATGTAATTCTGTACCATATAAATTCATGAGCTTTGGCATGGACAGCAGCTCTTCTTATCTCAGATTCTGTAGCATCCCCTTTCCCATAGGAAATGTTTTCTATTGTTCCAGCAAAAAGAGTTGGCTCCTGGCTTACTAATGCAATATGTGACCTCAGAATTCTCAAATTATAGTTCTTAATTTCTTGTTCATCTATATAGATTGATCCCTTATCAGGATCATAAAATCTCTCAATAAGGCCAATGATGGTTGACTTGCCAGAACCACTCTGCCCCACTAGTGCCACTGTTTGCCCTGCATCAATCTAAGGGTTAGGCCCTTAAAGATCATTTGATCAGGTCTTGATGGATATGCAAAGAAGAAATTTTTGAGCTTCACACGACCCTTTATTCTTCTTTTAATGTCAAGTCCCCATTTGTTATCTGGATCAATCTCACTTTTCCGGTCTAGGATGGCTAGAACTGATTGAATAGCACTGCTTCCTTTAGATAAATCGTTAGTCATGCTCCCAGCTTCAGTAATAATGTATGCAGTAAATAGCAATATTAAAAATGCTTGAAAAAGATGCTTTGGTTCTATTAAATCTTGTTGTAGGAGCCTCCCACCATAACAGAATGCCAAAGCTGAGGAAGCCGTGTTAAAAAACTGGGAGCTAAACAACCCAAAACCTGAAATCCAGGATTGTTTAATACTCTCCTTCCTAGGACCTTTTAAGGTTTCACAAAAAAGACACAATATTCTTTTCTGAGAAGAGAAGGCAGTTATAGTTCTGTGATTAATGACAGCTTCGCTTGCTAGTTGGTTTCCTTCCTTCTGTGCTTTTCGAGCCTTTTCAGCCATACTCTTCATCAAAACAGTTCTTGCATAAAAGCTCCCAATGACTATTGGCTGCACGGCAATCATCACAAGGGATAGCCTCCATGTGAGCACAAGTCCTAGTGTGTAAGCAAACGACGCCCCAAAAATTGCTTGAACAAGCAACGACATCCGGTCCCCAACAAGGGATCGAACCATGTTAGCCTCAGTGGCTAACCTTGCACAAACTGCTGCACTTATGTTATCATCTTGATCAAACCACCCAATTTCAAAGGTCATCAGTTTTTCCAGTAAATTCTCCCTTACCCTTTTTGTCAACCTTTCTCCCATAATTGAATAATTGTAGTGTTGGAGGACATTGGTGATAAAGTTGAAAATACCAATACCTAAGAAAATGAGGGACAAGACTCTGGATTTGGACTCGATTTCAGACTCATCCTTGAGGAAATAGACTGATATAAGTGATCCCACGCAGTAGGCATTTATGGGTTGTACTGCTCCAGAATCTAAGGCTCCCAAGCATCCAAGCATAGCTCTTCCCCACTCTGGCGTATTCATTTTTAATAAACGCCACTGGGAAGCACGAGGATAGGTAGATTTCTTTAAATATTTATCATTATCATCAACATCATCATCAGGATCATATGGCATTGAGATGGAGTAGGGTGTGCCCATGGAATATGCCTGACTGAAGGGATTTAACATTGGAGTACTGTGAATGCTTGATCTCACACTCATTGGACTTGGTGGGATGCTCATTTTGTGGTGGCTTCTTCCCTCTATTGGATAACTAGGAGTGGTAGAGGCTTCATTTTGCATTGCCAACTGCTGCAATTGCACCATCTTCGAATATTCCCCACCTTCTCCATCATTCATTGACATCAACTCATTGTGTGAGCCTGACTCAATTACTCTGCTAGCTTGAAGAACCACGATTAGGTTTGATGTCCTAATTGTGGACAAGCGATGAGCAATGATGATTGTTGTCCTCCCTTTTGATGCCTGATCAATTGCCTCTTGTACTATCCTTTCATATTGTGCATCCAACGCACTAGTGGCTTCATCGAGCAGCAGGATCTTGGGATCTTATAGCAGTGCTCTGGCTATGGCAATTCGTTGCTTTTGACCTCCAGACATTTGGAATCCAAATTGGCCCACCTGTGGAAACCGTAGTAGTTGATGTTATACAGTATTCACATAAATAAGCTTGCCACAAGAATTATTTCAAAAAATTTCGAAGTTCATTATTCATGTCTAAATCAAACACTTCAAAGTCAAATCAAGATAGTAATTCCTATGGAAGAAAGTACCAACTGAAATTGGGTAAATGTTATAAGAAAACTTTTTTGGGGATTAAGCAGCTTACTCAATTTATCACACATGCTTTTGGATATAGGTACAATACAATCTTTGCCGCAATTGCATAGAAAATTTTAGAAGGCCTTAAAAAATACTTAAAATCTCCTTGTTAGTCTTTATTTGTTGGAGTACCTTAAAAACTTAACCCAGACATAGCAGACAAGAAACAATTTCTGAGTCTAAAAACTAGGCTTACTTGAGTTTCATATCCATCCGGTAACTTCATGATGAAGTCATGTGCATTCGCTGCTTTAGCCGCATTTATGACACTGTCAATTGTAGCTCCTTCCTTTCCAAATAGTATATTCTCTTTTACGGTTGTTGCAAATAGAACAGGTTCCTGATTTACTAGACCCAGTTGGGATCTAACCATTTCAGCCGAATTCTTCTTATCTCATATCCATCCAAGAGTATTTCTCCATCAATGGGATCGTAAAATCTTTCAAGTAGTGCAATGACTGTGGACTCACCAGAACCACTGCCCCCAACTAGACCTACTGTCTTACCAGCTCGAACCTTAAGATTGAAGTCTTCTAAGATTGGCGTATCAGGTCTTGATGGATAACAAAAATATACATCTTTGAATTCAATATCTCCTCTCACAAACGATAAAGCTTTTCCCTTTTTGTCTTCAGAGTCTATAGTAGGAACTCGATCAATCATTTCGAAAATCCGAGAGGCAGCAGTTGTTGCCTCAGTGATGCCTGTTAGATATGGGAGTGCACTCAAAACACTCCTGAAATCACAAAACAAAATTTATTAATTCTAAATTGAAATAAAGAAGTTGAAGCCTAAGCAACAAGTGAGAAATATAAAATTAGTTGTGAGGAAAAGACTCACAATCCTCCCATGAGTACATTAAACCCAGCTATGAATACGTGGCCACCCTTTTCATGTTTTTGAGTAACCAAATAAGTACCAACCCAAGCCTGAAAACCCCAACCGATGTATATCATTCCCATGCTCCCCAACAGTATTCCCTTTACAAGTCCTTGTTTGATTCCAAATTCCAAGGTTGTCTGAAGTGCACGGCTGAATCTATCTAGTGTCTCCTTCTCCCCCACATATGAATATACAGTTCTTATCGAAGAAATTGCTTGATCTGCAATCCCTCCTGCAACCCCATAGGACTCAATCATCTTCATTATTAGGCCTATCATGATCTTCCCAAAGACAAGCCCCGGAACAATGAACATGATTGAGAGTGGTATAGCTGCCAATGTGAGTCTCCATGACAATATTGTTAGAGATATATATTAGACAGATATTAGCCCAATGTAATAGGCCCAAGCCCAGTCCTACTTGTACTAGTAGTCTAGGGTTTAGTCGCCTATATATACTCATGTTAGGGTTCATTATAACACAGGTTATTGTACTACACTCCTACACAATAAAGATGTAGCCCTTAAAGGATTCCTCCGTGGATGTAGGCCGTCAAGGCTGAACCACGTAACCCTCGTGTTCTTGATGTTCCTATTCTATGCTTCCTCTTCCGCATCTACTCTAGTATACACAACATGGTATAACACATTGCGTTTGATAATATTCTCCATTTAACATGATATCAGAGCTAATATTCAACATGGTATCAGAGCCAAACTTCGTTCTTGGCATCAAACAAACATCTCTAGCAAGCAAAGAAGATTCTCACGTGCATAACACAGATCCACAACAGTGCTCATGCCTTCTTTCAGATCTGAGTCCACAGCATCACGCAGCTCCCACAGAAACCCTGTTGCTGCCTCGCTGCTACATCTCTGATCTCTCAAGCAAGTCGAACCACTCACCTTTCAGATCTGTGCAAATCAAGCCTTCGCCTGACGAAACCAACTACACAACCATGCTCCACGGCCTACCGTGTGGAAAACCGAGAAATCCGGTCACCAGAAACCCTTCCACGCGCCTCCACGCGCCTCAGTTGTCTCCGACACTCTCCCACGCGCCGCCTCAGATTCATGAATTTCAAATCGTTTTCTTAGTACAAGCGCCACCCTGTCGGCCTCCTCGTTCACCGATTTACAAACCCTGAAATCCCGACCATAATCTGACAAAACACACACCCTCACGCGCCGATGGAATTTCTGGCATCTAATCCACGCGCCGGTGACTTCTCACGTGCCATCCACGCGCCGAAGAACTCGCCTGATGTCATCATAACGTCATCTGATGACGTCATCCTGCCACGTCAGCGCCACGCAAGCCGTTGCCACATCAGCCCTAGTCCACGTCAGCGACACGTCATAGGATGACGTCAGCGGCTCTGCTGCCCGATCCGTGACCCGACCCCGAAACCCGGAACCGACCCGGACCAGTATCCGTTGACTTTGCCCCTGGACCAGTTGACTTTGACTTTTTGCGTTGACCTTTGACCAAAAGTCAAAATTTCCGAAAGGGCCTATCTTGCTCAGTTTTTCGCGTAGATTCCGATTTTGGACTCCGTTTCTTCATTTGAAACTCCAAAATTGGTCAATTGGCACATTCTTCATTGTGATTTTTTCAAAGGCATTCTTCAAGGCATCTCCAAGTGATCTTCTCATGCTTATCCAACCTCAAGCCTTCATCGAGCTTCCGCCTTGAGTTTGAGGGAGGGTGTTAGAGATATATATTAGACAGATATTAGCCCAATGTAATAGGCCCAAGCCCAGTCCTACTTGTACTAATAGTCTAGGGTTTAGTCGCCTATATATACTCATGTTAGGGTTCATTATAACACAGGTTATTGTACTACACTCCTACACAATAAAGATGTAGCCCTTAAGGGATTCCTCCGTGGATGTAGGCCATCAAGGCTGAACCACGTAACCCTCGTGTTCTTGATGTTCTTATTCTATGCTTCCTCTTCCGCATCTACTCTAGTATACACAACATGGTATAACACATTGCGTTTGATAATATTCTCCATTTAACATGGTATCAAAGCTAATATTCAACATGGTATCAGAGCTAATATTCAACAAATATGAAGGTAGATATGTGGCAGAAGACAAAAGTTGAAATGTAAGCAAGGCAATCAGGTATCTGCATTTAAAAAAGAATCCAATTCAACAAGCAGCACAATGATAAAAATTCTAACTTTTGTGTACTCAGCCTATGCTTTCAAGAAGTGCAGCTTCTTGTCATTGATGATACTAGATCATCTAATCGCCACCAGATTTACATGGTAGATATTTAGAGCCAAACTTTTCAACCATTGTCTCCTCACTCTTTCTTAATATAACAAACTTATTGCAGTCCAAAACCAGCTTACTCAGAAAATGATATAACATAAATGAAATATGAACTAATATAGAAGTTGTATTCATTTCAAGAAGTCTAGTTATAACCAGTTGTAAAGGGCTATCATCTTTATATGAATGGATAAATTATTTAGGATACATAATTCTGAAAATGATTCATGATGGGACTTCTTGTGCTGTGCAATTTTAAAATATGATTTTGAGGATTTCCATCTCTGTCTTCCTGGATAGTAAGCCTAATAAGGGAGTCACTGAAATCATACCTTCTCACATAAAGCGACTTGGATTGAATTGGCATCAGAGGAAATGAGTGTCACTTCTTGGTTGGTTGTTGAAGTACCAGCAGTTTGAGTGTCAAAGAAACCAACATCTTGTCTAAGGACAGATTTCAGGTATTCCATTCTCATTCGAGAGGTCTGTCTCTCAGCAGTTCTTGTCCAACATTGTCCTTCTGCAAAAGCAAATATTAACCACAACAAAACAAGAAACATAGTTAAGGACTAATATTTACGTGACAATCTTCATTTTTTTTTTTAAAGCAAAAGATGATTCCTGAAAGGAATCAAGTTAACAAAAATTGCAGCATACCTATGAAGGCAGAAAATCCAACTCCAATTGCAGCATAAAGCAACTTGAGCGCATGCTGAAAAAATGGAAACGATTGTAGCAAGTTCTCAAATTGCCTAAAGTGTTAAAAATACATGATACAATAAAAGGGGTTCTCATGGTCATTGGAAAATCACATTTAGGATGCAATGTTTTTCTAACTTAGGTAGCAACATGTACGACGAAGAGGGAAGTGAATTCTCTCCATTCACTTTGAAATTGAGAGATCACCATGAACACCATTTGCTTTTAAAATAAATGACAGCTTAGGAATGACAGCTTAGTTTAAACTAAACTAAACTAAACTAAATCTTCACCAGGAAATTATCACTCTCCATATTAAAATGATATGAAATAGAGATGATCCTAATACATGTTGCCTGAGGAAGAATAAAAGAAAAGTTATGATGGGATTATTTCTTCAAAAAAATGTTTTTGGAAAATCACTTGTTTTTTGAGAACATTTTTTAGTTTTTCTGTATTTGGTTGCAACACTCAAATGAGCAGGAAAATATTTTCCATAGTTTGGCTTGCATAAAAAAATCAATTATATTTCTTGTAATTCCAAATAAATATATGAATAAAATTTTTCATTCACGATAACAAAACCTCAAATAAAAAAAATATTTTCTGTTTTTAGGACATTTGGGAGTCACAAATGAGGAAAAACTCAAATTCGGAATCTATGCAAGAAATTAAATTATGTAAGAAAGCGATTGGTTTGTGCAAAAATGTCATTTGAGAAGAAGTCAACGGTGATCAATAATTGGTCAATTAAGTCAATTACCAGCCAGTGGAGAGAAGAAGGAAGGAAAAGAGAGACATAAGTTACTATTGGGAGAGTTTTTGTAGTGTGAAAGTTTAATATGCGATAGTTTTTCAACCCATTATGCTTTCAAAAAAAAAAAAAAAACCCCATTATGTAATGTATGTGAAAACATTTCCCCTCTATTGGATTAACTTCTATGAACCACAAAACACGTTTTCCATTAACCACAATAACAACCAAAAAAAAAAAAACATTTTAAGTTAACTTGTGTTTTTTACCGTATCAATATCAGAAAATGTAAAATAAAATTTACAGAAAAAAAATCATATAAAATGAACGAAACAAGTGAAGTTAGGGGGCAATGCCCCCTTAGCCTTTCAAATTTTCCATTAAGAGCAACTTAAGTAGGTAATAAAACACCCTTGTTTTTGACCCACGTGCAAAGAGACATAGTTCTATAAGAGATGTCACCCTCTTTCGTTTAACCTTTTTTATTTCTACCAAAAAATAATTATAATTTGACTAAAATTTTAGTTATTGGACAAAGCTCTCACATATATCTTGAGTTGGGTTGTCAGCTCGATTCATCGAATTTGTCTAGAAGTAACATCTTGTAGGGATGGCAATGGGGCAGGGTGGGGCCGAAGGATGAGATCTTTGCCCCCGCCCAGCATGGATTTTTCTTGCCCCATCCCTACATGAGAGGGAAAATTTCTTGCCTCATCCCCACCTCCTAAGGCCCCGCCCTACATCGTAAAACTTTATTTTTTGTTAATTTTCCCTACAACTATTACCATTTTTTCAAATAAAATGACATGTTTCAATAATAAAAATATACTTGAAATTATAAATAAATTTATCCTATCAAATCAAACTAATTTTTAGCAAAAACTAAATAATATTATCCAAATGTTTATATTTCATTGGCCTAAAAAACACTAAAACAAATCTCATTTATACTCAGTAGTGTGCATTATTTAATTCCTCCCATTTTGTGTCTCAAACCTGTACCTTATATTTTTTTAATAAAAATACAGAAAACTAAATTAAATTGTATATAAATTTTGTGTGGAGAACGAGAACGATTAGCTAGAGCTAGTACATGATTGATGCCATCATATCGACAATCAAACCAATATTAATAGGGAAACATATTCCTCATCACCTCGCTCTCCAAAAAAAAACAAAAACAAAAACTCAACTTGTAAAATCGATATGGATTTTGACAAGCATAAAGAAGCAGTGTTGTTAAGTAACCAAATGCCCACACAAAATTACAAAAACAATGACACAAACACAAATATTTAAAGCCTCAAACCCGTACCTCATTAAAAAAAAATTATATTATGTTCATGATGAAAAGTAAGTTGAGAAGTTGAGAAAGACGTATGAATCATGAATGAAACCAGTAATTCAATAGGATATAAATTTTTTTCTAATAAAGACAAAAAAAAAAAAAAAAAAAAAAAAAAAAAAAAAAAAAAAAAAAAAAAGGAGTTAAAA
>NW_027069961.1:470030-495951 GCF_002906115.3 Quercus suber | reverse complement strand
AACAACATAGCTCCATAAACAATTCTAATATTGTGGGTGTGTTTAAATAAATTATAAATAAATAAATACTACTAACTAGTAGAAGAACTGAAAGTTTAGAACAACAAGAACCTAAAAAACACAAATATGAGTGGCAAAGAAAGTATCTCTTGCGTCCGTCCTATACAACATCTCTCTCACAAACATGAAGGTCTCACATTTCTGTGAGAGAGATATTGTATAAGACAGGCTCATATGAAAATTTTTCTTAGTGGATAAGAGAATCTCTTTCAATCTCTTTCACAAAAATTTCACTTATTAACTTTTTATCATTTTGCCTTTATCAAAAAAAAAAAAAAATCATTCAAACTTTTAATTTTTAGTTACAACCCTTCAAAACTATTGCACTGGTGACTGGAATGTGATTCACGTTATTATAGACAATAAGGTATATGAGAGAATTGATCAACGTTACGCCTACCTTATTTACAACATCGTTTGTCAAAGCTTTGCCACTTCCATATTCATTGATCACATCGAGTAGAATGAACATCATCAGAGGGTTCTGCAACCCATCTCCAATGCTACCCAAAGTCCCAAACAACATGAACATGTCCACCCGATCTGCATATCTGAAAATGCTATCTTTGGCCCCCATTTCCAATGCTCCTTCTAGCCTAAGTGGCCGACTTTTTTGCTATTATTTTCACCCTTATATTCAAATGTATCCAATATTTATATATGCATAGTTAACTCCTCTTAGAATATCGGCAGCCTATTATACTGTAATCTGCAATATTGTCTTTTTCATTATAGCTATGGTCAATGCTAATTTGAATGCATCAATGGGTTTTTTAAAATATAGCCGGTATTGGTCGATTATCTTGGTTTATAGGCCAACATTTTTGTTTGTTTCCATAGTTCCAATCAGAAATTTTACAAGGTATATTAATTTGTGATCTAACTTTACTGTTTATTTGTTTGCATGTAGTTACTTACACTCCATAAGAATTATTTGCTGTGATTGTCGTTGAATATTTCTTTAACCAATTGAATCTAGTTGATGACGACAACTTAAAAATAAATTTGATGATTTTTAGGAATGTAGTAGGTAGTTTTTTATGACTTTGCATTGTTATGTAGGGACAAACAATGTCACATTCTTGCTATTCGGCAATGGCCATATTTGGTTCCCCTGTTATGGTTGGTTTTGTTTTCGATGTAGTATGTGATCGATTACATATTGCACCCCTCCCAAAGCAAAAAGACACAAAGATTGTAAATTCTCAAATTTACTCGTACCTTTTCCTTGACAAATGCCTTGCTAAATTGACATAGTTTCCATGCACAAAATGCTTAGGGGTTTAAAGGAAAAAGTGTTTAAGCTACGAGGTTATATAAGACTTATAAATATATATAATGAAATTTACTTGCAACATGTGTACATTTAACGAGGCTAAATGACCCAAATTAGATAGATGGATCGAATCTCATAAACAAACTCCCAAAGGGATTAAGTACCGCATCAAGCCATTAGGTTGATTAGATCTAGTATCATTTTCCTTTGGTTAAAACATAGCATTGGTCACTAAAATTTGAGTCATATTCTATTTTAGTCTCTAAAGTTTTATTTTAGTTTTTTAAAACTCTAATCCTCAAAAAAATGTAAACACATCAAGTTAGTCTTTCCGTAACTTTGTTAAAATGGAAACTCAAGTGGCTTTGTTGAAATTTACTAAATTATAAAAAAATAAAAATAAAATAAAAAAATTATCACGGCCATGCTACCAAATTACTAATTTGATACATTTATAATTTTTAAAGAACTAAAATAGAAAGCTTCAAACTTTGGAAACTAATTAAATTTTGATTGAAAATTTAAAAGCTAACCCCTTTTTTTTCTATTTTTGTTTTTCATTTTATTGTTTTATTTATTTTTTCTTTTTTTAACAACATTAGTAATTTAGTATTCAATAAGTCTAGAGTCATAACATATTTTATAGTATATCTCACAAAAATCACAAGTACAATCATAATATATTNTTTGGCCAAACAAACTTGGCACTTGCTCCATGACAAGTCGTCTTTATTCTACCGTGTGTTTAAGGCAAAATTCTTCCCTAATACATCGGTTATGGAGGCCAAAATTCCAGCCAACTCCTCGTATGCTTGGAAGAGTATTATGAAGGGTAGGAATGTGATTAAACGAGGCACAAAATGGAGGATTGGGTCAGGCAGGTATGTTCCTATTTGGGGTGAGAACTGGCTACCCAGCTCATGTCACCCCAAGGTCTTATCACCACGAGCTGAAGGGAGGGGAGTGAGGTTGGTGGCTGATTTAGTCGACCCAGACATTAAGGAGTGGAAGGTGAATGTCATTGTTAATTTGTTCCATGACTTTGAAGCAACCCTTATAAAAATATGCCTCTCTGTCGATCCATACAGGATGATGTCCTAATTTGACCTTTTAACCCGATGGAGTCTATTCTGTCAAATCTAGATACAGGTATCTTCATGAGCAACAGCAACATGGCCTGCCTGGGCCTTCAGACATTTCGGTGCTCACGCCTCTTTGGAAGAAAATTTGGGGACTTCAGGTTCCAAATAAAGTCAAGCACCTAGCTTGGAAGGCTTGTAAGGATTCATTGCCAACCAAGACTAATCTGATCCGCAGAAAGGTCATTACTGAGGGCTGCTGTGATGTTTGTAAATTGCATCAGGAGGATGTGGTTCATGCCTTGTTCCTCTGCCCAGCTTTGCAACCCGTTTGGAGGTCTCGAGCTCATTGGAATCATAGCACGCTTCAAGTGTGCTCCTCTTTCACTGATATTTTTGAGCTTATTTTTGCAGGTAATAGGGAGCCCGATCTTTTTGCTGTTGTGCTATGGACACTACGGAATAGGAGGAATAATTTACGCCTGGGCAAGCCTGCACTCTCACTCGGTCAGGTGGTTGAATTTGCTCAAGATCGACTCCTAGAGAGAGCTTCTTGCAGCGTTGGCTTTCACCAAACCCGACCCCATCAGGTAGCAGCTTGGCAAGCACCGGTTCAAGATACTTATAAAGTCAACTTCGATGGTGCGATTTTTGTTGAAGAAGGACTTGCTAGCTTGGGAGTTGTGATCCGCAACAACCATGGACTGATCATGGCTTCTCTAACTCAGCAAATACCTCTACCCGGTTCAGTTATAGAGGTGGAAGTCTTGGCGGCACGGAAAGCATTGGAGCTTACACTTGAACTTGGCTTCGACAACATCACTCTTGAAGGAGACTCTGAAGTTTTGATCAAATCTTTAGCGAAGGGTGGCAATTCTTTGGCTCACTATGGTCATTTACTTGTAGACATTCGTATGCTCATGGCTCGGTTTTCATCGCTTAGTTTATCTCATGTTAGGAGACATTGTAATAGTTTGGCACATGCCTTAGCTCGACGAGCATCCTCTACCCCTGATTTGTCAATCTGGATGGAAGAAATACCACCAGACCTTAACTCTGTATACATGGCTGATTTGAGTGGCCTAAGCTAATAATATTTTACTGTCTTAATTCTCAAAAAAAAAAAAAAAAAAAAACAAAAATATATAAAGGGTAAATTACATAAATGGTTACTATAAATTATACTATGTGTCAATTTGGTTCCTAACTTTTAGTTGTATCAATTTGATCTTTAACCTTTAATTGTCGTGTCATTTTGGTTTCTACCGTTATTCCTTAAATAGAAAAATTTGACATATCAAACGGGAAAAAATAAAAATTGATTTACTTGCTACATTAACTGCCAATTGTGCAGCCATGTCATCATATTAAAAAAAAAAATCAAATTTTAGTTCTCATGTGAGTTAAAATTTGGAGAAAAAACTAAGGCCAAAATGCAAAACTGACTCTCTAAATTTCACCTGTTGTCATTTAGTTATCTAAGTTTCAATGTTGTCATTTCAATCCTCTAAATTTCAAATAGAGTCAATTCAGTCTTCTGTTAACTGCTACCATCTACTGACACTAATGCTAAATGTGGGAGTAAGGGCCCAAATTCATATATTGGGCCTTGGGCCATATCTGAGGATAATGATATGTCCGAGGAGTAGTAAATGATTGGGAGAGGCCCCGAAGCTTAGAATTGCATGAGTAAAGAATGGAGGAATATAGTCCGAGGAGGAGCTCCTTCTCGGGTACGATAAATATTGATCAAGTCTTTATTTGGGGAATTTGGGTGACCTTCCAGGAAGTTTCAATGATAAGGATGAGATCCAAGTACGTACAAAGGCGATAGAAACTCATAAATATTTAAAGGAAAAGCCGCTACCACCGCATTAAATGTACTGCAGCAACTTTTCTAGTTGTATTTATGTGGAGAAGACCCTTGAATAGTGTAGTTTTAGTTATCACAACTCAAAGAAAACCAAAAAGGATATCTGATGGGACATTCACTCAAGTGAAGGACTAGATGATTAACAAGTGTAGGTTCAAGATGATTTGAAAGGAACTATATAAGGTAAAAGATGTCCCATGAGAGGCGGATAAAAAATAAAAAATAAATAAAAAAAATAAAAAAGAAAAAAAGAGAAAAGAACTATTGTAGCTCTAAAACTGTACTAACATTTAGTTCTATCGGTTTAAATTCATAACCTATCTTCTCGGACAAACATTTCATTCAGTTTTACGTGTCTTTCTTGCTTGTTCATCTTTTAAATCCCTATTAGCCGTTGTCAAATCCACAATAGGCCTAGCTCTTTCACCCACTCTTTACAAATTTATTGAACTGGGCTCATTAGGCCTATATCCCATATTTTTAGGACTTAGCCTACAAATTGTGACCCTACAATTGGCGCCGTCTGTGGGAAGAGCTTGTGTTATAGTGAAGGCAATGGTCAAATATGGCAGAACCAAGTCCACAACAAGCAAAATCAAGGGAATCCCAACACAGTGATCCTTTTCTCAACCTTGAATGGAGAGTTGACCGTGAAGGAAGTGTACACACCACACACACTGACAGGAGTTAACCTCAAGTTGGAAACCATATCTCCCATGCGAAGAGCAACAGGGGAATGCAGCTGGAGATTGACCAATTGAAGAGGGAATTACGCCATGCAAAAAGGAGGCGAGCTTCCCCTGACAGTGACATTTCTTCTGATGATGGAAGAGACGTTAGTTACAGGCAGAGGTCTCGAACTCTGCCCAGTGAATCCTTCTCCTACGAAGAGGAACACTATAACAAGCGGTAGTTTAGAAGCCCACCACATAGGGGCGTAGGAAACGATGCTATGAGTAGAGCCTTAAACCAAATCTTTAAGTCGCCATTTATGCGTAAGATTGAGGGGGAAAGACTCCCTCGGTGTTTTCATTAGCCAACGTACACTATTTACAATGGACGAACAGATCATGTCGAGCATGTGAGCCATTTCAACCAGAGAATGACTGTCCATTCTAAGGACAAGGCCTTGATGTGCTAAGTCTTTCCATCCAGTCTCGAACCCATTGTGATAAGATGGTTTGACGGCCTAAAAGTGGAGTCTATAAACTCCATTAATGAGCTCACTCAAACATTTGGCTCCCGATTCATGACCTATAGGAGAGTTCTTGGGCCGTTGGCTTCCCTCCTATCTTTGAGCATGCAAGAGGGGGAGAATCTTAAAACATACTCAGATAGATATTGGGAGATGTTCAATGATATTAAAGGTGACTTTAACGACGTGGCCATCAGTGCTTTTAAGCTCGGCCTTCCAGCAAAGCATAGTTTAAGGAAATCTTTGACTGGTAAGCCCATTACTAATGTGCGTCAGCTCATGGATCGGATTGATAAGTATTAAAGGGTAGAAGAAGACCAGTAGCAAGGAAAAGGGAAGGATAAGTCTATCCCTCAAGAGAGGAGGGATTTCAAGTCGGACCGATACAACAACCAGCCACGTTGAGACTTTTCAGGAAAATCTGGCTCTGCCAATGTTCAAATGGTCAATGCAGTATTCCGAGAATCGGTGCAGCAGATTCTGAAGAAGATTAAGCATGAACCATACTTCAGATGGCCGAACAAAATGACAGGAAACCCTAAAAGGCGCAATCAAAACCTTTACTACCAGTACCACCAGGATTAAGGACATACCACAAAAGATTGTAGAAATCTATGGGATCATTTGGACCAACTCGTCCGAGAGGGAAAGTTAAAGCATCTCTTCCATCATTCCAATAGCCAGAATGGTCAAACTAATTCAGGACCCAAGAGAGATGACTCTACAAAGCCTTCCTTAGGAATGATCAATGTCATCTTCGTTGCTCCAGGAAGAACTGGCTCCTATTCCTCTAGAGTCATGTCTGTTGCTAGGCTACATGCCGAGGACCCCAATTCAGAGCCCAAAAAGGCTAGGATA
The DNA here is from genome assembly GCF_002906115.3 of Quercus suber. NCBI lineage: Eukaryota > Viridiplantae > Streptophyta > Magnoliopsida > Fagales > Fagaceae > Quercus > Quercus suber. Next base: position 489,610 of record NW_027069961.1, on the reverse strand, counting down.
GATATGCAGCCAATCCTGGGTTTCTTGGATCAGGATAAGGTTGGAACCATGCAACCCCACGACGATACTCTAGTGGTTACGCTGAGAATTGGGGGCTATCACCGAGATCATGTACCCGGACTTATATAAAGGGCTGAACTTAAGATCTGAGGATTTAATGTCCTACAATTCCTCATTGATAAGCTTCGATGGAAAAATTGTTGTTTCGAGGGGTCAAATCAGATTACCGATACAGACCGTCTCAGAAACAGTAGAAGTAGACTTCATAGTGGTAGATGTTTATTCCCCCTACACGGCCATAATGGGCAGACCTTGGCTACATGCGCTAGGGGCTGTCTCTTCTACCCTGCATCAAAAGGTGAAATTCCTATCAGGGGACTAGATTGAAGAGATCGTTGGGAGCTAGTCTATGGCTAAACAATGCATGGTTACTGCCATTCAACACCAGCCTAACGACAAGTCCTCAGTCCATGCTGAGGAAACCTCATAATAGTTAAGGGTTCTTATGCTGCTTGCTAAATGGTCAGCTGAGGAGATGGTTATTGACAACGACCCTAAGAAGTTCAAATTAGGTCTCAATTTCTTATCGAAGAGAAGGAAGAACTATTGGAATTTCTAAAAAGAAACGTGGATGTGTTTGCCTGGAATGCTTATGAGGCCCCCAAGGGTGGATTCAAATTTCATCTGTCACCATCTAAATGTCAACCCATCTGTTACCCCCAAGAAATAATCACCTCGATGCCCATCCAAGGAGCATGTAGATGCAATACGAGATGAAGTAACGAAGCTTAAGCGTGCAGGGGCTATCAAGGAAATTTTCTATCTTGAATGGCTGGCCAATACCATGGTAGTAAAAAAGAAGAGTGAAAAGTGGCGAGTGTGTGTAGACTTCACTGACTTGAATAAAACATGTCTGAAAGATCCTTTCCCTATGCCCTGGATAGATCAGCTAGTAAATGCAACCGTGGTCACCTTCGGATGAGCTTCTTAGATGCCTTCCAAGGCTATCATCAGATACCATTAGCCATGGACGATCAAGAAAAGACAGCTTTCGTCACCCCTATTAGGAATTATCACTACAAAGTAATGCCTTTTAGTCTAAAAAATGCAAGATCTATGTACCAAAGGATGATGACCAAAATGTTTGAATCACAGTTGGAAAAGAGTATTGAAGTTTACATAGATGACATAGTAGTAAAGAGTAAGGTTGAGTCCGAGCATGTAAGAGATCTCAGAAATGTTTTTGATATCCTTAGAAAACATAAGTTATGCCTTAATGCTGCCAAATGCTCATTTGGTGTTGGATCAGGCAAATTTCTAGGCTACATGGTGACTCATCGAGGAATTGAAGTTAATCCTGATCAAATCAAGGCAATTAACAACTTGCAACCACCTCGGAATCCCAAGGAAGTCCAAAAGCTTACTAGAATGGCCGCTACTTTAAATTAGTTTATTTCCCGATCGACTGATAGATGCTGGCCTTTTTTCCTTTTAATGAATAAGTGGAAGGGATTCAAGTGGACAGATGAGTGCGCTTTAGCTTTTAAGCAACTTAAGGAATATTTATCTCAGCCGCCTATTATGTCCAGCCTAGAGGTAAATGAGGTCTTGTTCGCTTACATTGCTGTGGCTCCTTATGCAGTAAGTCTCGTGCTAATTAGAGTTGACAGTGGCATACAATGGCCAATTTATTATGTAAGCAAATCCCTACAAGAGGCTAAGGTTCATTTTTTACTACTAGAAAAGGCTATCTTAGCAGTGGTGCATGCTACGCAAAAGCTTCCCCATTATTTCCAGGCATACACAATTATTGCCATAACCCAACTTCCACTCAGATCCATACTACGGAGTGCTGATTACACAGGAATGATTGCTAAGTGGGGCACCATCCTAGGGGCTTTTGACATCAAGTATATGCCTCGCACTTCTATCAAAGGCCAGGTTCTTGCGGATCTAGTAGCTAAATTTGTTAAACCTTTATTAGAAGAAATAGAAGAAACACAGCACATAGATGAAAATTCAGTTGGCACCATATCTCTACAAGCACCTTGGTGTTGGAAAGTATATGTTGACGAAGTAGCAAACCAAAAGGAATCTGGAGTGGGGCTAGTTATGATCTCACCTAAGAAGCTCACCATTGAAAAATCATTAAGATTGCACTTCTCGGCCACTAATAATGAGGCTAAGTACGAAGCCTTGTTGGAAGGAATGTCCATGGTTTATAAAATGGGAGGAAAGACAGTAGTGATGTTCTTTGACTCAAGATTGGTCATCAGTCAGGTGAATGGCGAACTAGAGGTGAGAGATGAAAGAATGCAAGGGTATCTAAGTCAAGCTAGGCATCTACAGTCAAGATTTGAATCGTTCAGCTTATTGCACATCCCTAGAAGCGGGAACACACATGCTAATTCCTTAGCCACTCTTGCAACCTCCTTGGCTCAGAGTTTACCTCAGGTTATTCTTATAGAAGATTTGTGCAGACCCAAGGAAGAAAAGGAGGAGGTAGTCCAAGTTCATCAAGTTAGAGTAAGCCTTAGCTAGATGGATACCATAGTACTATTCTTGAAAGAGGTTATCCTACCAGAGGATAAGTCCGAAGCTGATAAGATATGCAGAAAAGCGCCTCATTTCTGGTTATTCGAGGACCAAAAGTTGTACAAGCGATCTTTCTCAGGGCCTTATCTACTTTGCATCCATCCTAAGGCATTAGAGTTGCTTCTTAAAGAGTTACATGAAGGGATCTGTGGAAGCCATACATGAGGCAGATCTTTATCCCATAGAGTCATCACTCAGGGCTATTGGTGGCCAAATATGCAAAAAGAAGCACATGAATACGTGAAAAGGTGAGATTTGTGCCAAACATACACCAATCCGGAGGAATTCTTAACCCCCTGTCCAGTCCTTGGCCATTTGCTCAATGAGGCTTGGACATTGTTGGCCCTTTCCCTAAAGTAGTAGGGAACAAAAGATATTTGCTAATCGGTATAGACTATTTCACCAAATGGGTTGAAGCTGAGCCCTTGGTGAATATCTGAGACAGGATGCCAAGAAGTTTGTGTGGAAAAACATTGTCACGCGGTTCGGGGTCCTTTGTACCCTCATCTCAGACAACGGCCTTCAATTTGACAATAAATCTTTTAGAAGATATTGTTGTAAACTAGGAATTACAAACCGGTATTCCACCCCAGCTTATCCTAAGGGAAATGGACAAGCTGAAGCAGTAAACAAAACCATAGTGAACGGACTCAAGAAAAGACTAGATGATACAAAAGGAAAATGGGTAGAAGAGCTACCACACATCCCCTAAACATACAGAACTACACCTTGGAGGTCCACAGGAGAAACCTCTTTTCAATGACATATGGGGCAGAGGCTGTCATTCCTTTAGAAATTGGCTTCCCAACGCTAAGGACAATCTCATTCAATCCAAGTAATAACAACAAGTTGCTAGAAAAAGCCTAGACTTGATCGAGGAAGGAAGAGAAAGTGCAATGGTTCAATTAGCATACTACCAACATAAACTCAAATAAGGCTACGATGCCCGTGTAAAGCCGAGGCCATTAATGCCTGGCGACTTGGTACTAAGGAAGGTTCTAGGCACTGTGAAAAATCCAGCATGTGGAAAACTAGGACCCAATTGAGAAGGACCATACCGCATCACTTCAGTGGCTAGTATAGGAGCATACTTTCTAGAAGACTTAGACGAGCATGTAATACCACGTCCTTGGAATGTAAACAACCTGAAAATGTATTACTATTAATGAAAATTTCCTTTGTCAATATGTTCTTTTGTTAGTTGAATTATTGGCATTCTTTATAAGAGTTTAAACAAATCTTAAGTCATGTTAGGTCTCTCGGACTACATCCTTAGGTGAAATTAACACTCAATGGCATCTTTATAAGTGTTTAAACAGAACTTTAGTCATGCCTGAAGTCCTTAGACCAGATGCTTTGGGGAGATTAATACACTGGCATTCTTTATAAGAGTTTAAATAGATCCTAAGTCATGATAGGTCTCTCGAACCACATACTTGGGTGAAATTAACACTCAATGGCATCTTTATAAATGTTTAAACAGAACCTTAGTCATGCCTGACATCCTCGGACCAGATGATATGAGTAAGTTAACACTCAATAGCAACTTCTGTAAGTTTTAAATAACTCCTAAGTCTTGTTGGGTTCCTCGGACCACATATTTGGATGAAATTAAACATTCAATGACAACTCTACAAATGTTTAAGTTTATTATTGAAATCCTTGGCTACTTATTCACGTATTGATAAATGTGAAGGGCATTTCCTCTTTTCAGTCTCTACCATGTGCACTGCTTATTTTTATTATAATTAGCCTTCATTGACACTTAGTTAAATTACTTGTATTATTATTGCAGTAATATTGTGGGTTGGTTCTTATTAAAACTAAAGTGACAATGATTCAAAATTATTCACAACAGCAAAAAGTATAAAAGTATATGAAATAAAGACGCAAGAGATAGAAAAACAAGTACATTCATTAGTCAAAAAGAGAAAAAATACATTAAAAAAAAAAAAACTATTACAAAATGTACTAATAACTAAGTCTTGGTCTTGGGGGCTGGAGGATCAACGGCTTGGCTCGGCTGAGAAGAAGCAGCGTATTTGGCCTTAGGATCAACTTGTTTACCTTTCGCCTTGGCCTTGGAAGTAGCTTCTTTCTCCTGGGCTTTCTCCTTTTCCTAAGCAACCTCAGCTTCCCTACCCTAGTCCTCTACCTGGCTAGACCCCTTTAAAGCCTCAACAGGAGTAAGAGCAGTTTGGCTTGTAAGGGGCTGCTCTGATGCCTTTGGAAGATGTTGAGAAGGAGAAGGGTCAGAACTTGGGAGCTAGCGAATTTCTGGATGATAGTATATGCTCCCAGGTTGCCTCAAAACAGAGTCTGCTGGGACTCCTGCAACATCAAGGGCCTTGCCCTAGGTTACACCGCAGTAATCTCAACAAACCCCTGCAAGTTCCTCGACTAGCCTTATCTGCGTTTCTTCCACGCCGAGCAGATAAGACGCTGACTTCTCCACCTCCGCCGCTTCTTTAGCTAACTAAGCTGCCTCCTTGGCCTTCTAAAGCTCAACTCGAAGATCTTTTACCAGTTGCCTTTTTGTGGCCAAGTTAATCTTGGTCACATGTAGCTTCTGGCGCTAATCTTTGGCCCGCCTCTGTCCAATCTTAAGGCCTACATCATCACTATCCCTGGCCTTGATTACCTCCTTCAACTGTTCGGACAGTGTAGCTTGATCTTGCCTTAAATTGCCCAACACTCTCTTAATCTCAAACTGAGATTGGGCCTCTGCCCAAGCCTCGTTGCAGGCATCCTTGACCAATTCCTCGGCCACAAAAACTTTTTGGGTAATCTGAGTAACAATAGCACAAGAATTCTATATAAGACAAAGAAAAAGAATGAATAAAAATAAATAAACATTCAATTGGAAAGGTAGACCAAACCACTTATCATGGCAAGATCCCTCTTAAGGGATAAAAATAGCTCAGGCTACTTGAAATGCCTGTAAGCATCCATATCTCTTGGCAGAAGAAGTGGCTACTCCAAGGCTTCAGCAAGGTGGCCAGATACCCCCCTTCGTAGCTTCGGACCGTGGCATCCCAAGGGATGGGAGCACCATCAACCTCTAGCCTAGGGACCAAGTGCGTGGTGGTCGGCACATATCAGCCTCAAGAGATTTGTCTTGGCTTTCAACGGAAGGGGATCTCTTGCCCCGGATGTCCTTGGCCATCTTTTGTTGTTTTTTGCCCTTTTGAGGGCCCACTTGACTTCCTCTAAAGCCTCATTAGGCCTTTTCTTTTTCATTTCGGGAAATGGCTTCAATCTGAGATCTTTAGGAACTTGAGGAGGAGGAGGAGGAAGGTTAGCTGGGACTTGGGACTTACTGGCCTCCTTTGAAGTGGACACTTGGTTTCTTGCGGCCATAAGCTCCTTCAAAGTTTTGCTCCCTTTGTTCAGAGCTATTCCATCTTCTTCTTCTTCCTCCGAGGTGTCGTCTGGAAGAGCAGTTATTAAAATTGGTGCGTAAATGCTTGATTGCCTGTCGGGCTCTTCCTCAGCGTCCGAAAGGGGAATCACTTACCCGAGGCACCTCCTCTTCAAAATGGAATTTGTCAATTTGATCCTCTAGTGAGGAATTAGATGAAGCAACCCCTTCTCCTGCTGCTGCTACTTCAAAGGGAACCTGTTGAATTGGTGGGACGATCAGAGGACCACCTTGTGGAAAGGGGTGTGGTACTAGAGGAAGATCATGCGGAGGTAAGAAATTGGGTCGAGACACGTCAATTCGGGCTATACGATGGTCACCCGATCTTATAGCGTTGCCAACCTCTTGGAATATCTCCTAGATAGGCTGGAAATCCAAAATCAGGTGGACGGCCCGAAGCTTCCCGTCTTCATTTATGAAGATTTCGGATCTCAGCAAATAGTTAAGCGCTGCAACGTTAGTCAAGCTGAGCTGAGGAGTTACGTGCCTTCTATCTGTTAACATCAAAGAATAACAAAACATAGTCAAAAAGTTAAGATCCATTGTTACAAAAAAAGAAGCAAAACAAGGCCGAGGACAAAAAGCTTAAATCTATTGTTAGGAGACCTAAATCTAGGATGTCTCACCTAGCTCTCCCTCTTAGGTTGGGCAATGAAGACCATCATGCCACACCCCCAAAGCAATCAGGTGTCTTTCATCCCCTTGTTAGATTTGGGGAGACACGAGATGAGCCTGACAATATCGGATAGGGATTTGAGGTAAAATCCAGCCTCCTTTTGTTTGTGACACTTGTACCCATGCACCACGTCGTGCGAGGTGAGCCTCAAGCCCAAATGCTCATTCAGAGCATCAATACTCCCTAAGATCCTAAAAAGGTTAGGTGCACACTGGTGAGGGCATATCCTATGGTTAAGGAGATAATCCCTTGTAATACTACCCATGGGGAGAGTCATTCCCCCTTCTATGAAAGCTATCATAGTGATTATGACTTCTCCCACTTCTCGGTTGGTTGATATTTCTTCTGGGGAATAGTACCACAGGGCTACTTCCTGCAGTATGTGAAATGCTTTCTTAAATATCTCTATCTTGGCAGGGCTATCCACTAAATGCCTAAATTTTCCCATTTCAGACAAGTTAAAAGGGAAAATGCCGACAATAACAACTGAGGAAATAAGAATTTAAGGGCGGAAGAGGTTAGCCGAGGAGAAAAAGAAAAGTTCAGAGAAATCGAAACTTACGTGAACTAAGGTGAAGGATGATCCTTGAAACTTTTAGAAGAACTCTCAAATATTTCTAAGGAAACAAGAATGGTAAGCTTTACGATTTAACAGGTCTTGTGAATTCGAATGCTTGTGAATTTGAATGCTTGAAATCACTGAAGAACTTGAGAGTTTGTAAAGTAAAGGAAAAATGACTTCCTTCAAGGCTTTATATAGAGAGCAGGGAATGAATGGGAGTTATCATGCCCAAACCCTGAGGAAAAATATCAGTTGTTGGATTAATGCTTCACTATTGGATGCAAGAGACATAACGCTGCCTGGAGCAATTAATGGTGCTTCACAGATTTCAAAATGTCAATAGCAATGATGAAGTGCACAAAACTATACTCCCACACGTATAAAACTCAAAGATTTTGATATTCCTAGCTCTTAATTTTGAGGCAAATCAAAACCCCACTTTTTCTCCTCGGATGTGAAGGAAAAACCGGAATTTTGAGGGGCTATTATGGGAGTAAGGGCTCAAATTCGTTTATTGGGCCTTAGGCCTTATCTAAGGATAGGGATATGTCCGAGGAGAAGTAAATAATTGGGAGAGGCCCCGAAGTTTACAATTGCATGAGGAAAGAATTGAGGAATATAGTCTGAGGAGGAACTCCTTCTCGAATACGATAAATATTGATCAAGTTTATATTTGGGTGATTTGGGTGACCTTCTAGGAAGTTTCAACGATAATGATGAGATCCAGGCACGTACAAAGGCGATAGGAACTCATAAATATCTAAAAGAAAAGCTGCTACCACCGCATTAAATGTACTACAGCAATTTTTCTAATTGTATTTATGTGGAGAAGACCCTTGAACAGTGTAGTCTCAGTTATCATAACTCACCGAAAGTCAAAAAGGATGTCTGATGGGACATACACTCAAGTGAAGGACTAGATGATTAACAAGTGTAGGATCAAGATGGTTTAAAAGGAACTACATAAGGTGAAAGATGTCTCATAAGAGGGGGATCAAAAAAAAAAAAAAAAAAAGAGAGAAAAGGAGAAGAGAACTACTGTAGCTCTAAAACTGTACTAACATTCAGTTCTATCGGTTTAAATTCATAATCTATTTCCTCGGACAATCATTTCATTCAGTTTTACGTGTCTTTCTTGCTTGTTCATTTTTTAAATCCCTATTAGCCATTGTCAAATCCACAATAGGCCCAGCTCTTTCACCCACTTTCTACAAATTTATTATACTGGGCTCATTGGGCCTATATCCCATATTTTTAGGACTTAGGCTACAAATTGTGACCCTACACTAAACATGTGAAAACTAAGCTAAACAGAACTTAAACATGTGATTAAAATTAATCAAAACAGACAAAATAAAGAAAAATCCTAAATCTGGGTTTCTAGGCACAAGCATGCATACGCATACATTAAGTATGCGTACGCATGCCCCGAGTATGCCCACGCATGCATGAAGCATGCACATGCATACTTGCCCAAAAGCACAATTCTAAAGCAAGCAGAAAAACAACAAAACAAAGCCTAGCATACTTCTAATACAAAAACTATAAAACCTAAACTAAAACAAAGGTATCAAGGAAAAACAAATTGAAAATAAACAAAACAAAGTATATTCCTAAATATGCATTGGATCTAACAACAATCAAGAACAACACTTAACACATCAAAACATGTTCATCAATATATCTAATCATTCAACTCTTCATTAAAATAGAATAAAAATATTGGATTAAACATATAGATCAAAGCAAACCCTAAACATGTTAAAGATCCAAAACTAATCAAGAACACAACACATGAATCATAAATTAAGGGAGAGTCATGGAAAAGACTCATCTAGCTTGTGGATCACAAGTTGGTAGAGATTTAATCGACCCCTTAATGCCTACATAACAAAATCAAATGATAACTAAGGAAAACAAAGATATCAATAATTCATAGGTAATCACAACTCAAAATCAAAATATAACTCTTGAAAATATTCTTTGAAAAATGTTTTGAAAGAGATTAGAAAGCAGTTGCTGCCCTAATCAACTAGAGAGAGGTTTTGGATGTTGAAAAACGTGCATAGTGTGGTGGTGTACAGTAGATTCAAAAAAAGAAATTTTTTGAAGAGTTTTAGTGAAAAAGACTCTCTCTATCTCTCTCTAGCTAGCATTCGAGTTGGAGGTATAAGGTTGTATCTATATCCTTAAACTAGGGGTTTTTGAGCCATTTAGAGGGTTTTGAAAGTTACTAAGGGTTTAGATGTCAGCCCCCATCAAAGATTGAGGTTTTGGGGGCCTAAAATTGAAATTTTAGGCAGTTGGAAACAAGCCTGCATACGTAGGTTCGAGGCATGTGTAGGCATGCTTAACCCATGCGTACACATGCTTCCTAAAAACCCTAAATTTGACTGTGTAGTTGGCCAAACTTCAAATGGTTATAATTCACTCAATATAAATCCAAATCATGCCAACTTTGTGTTCAAAGTAAAGCTTAAGATGTCTACTTTTCAATGAAACAAATTGCATCCAAATATTATTTGTGGATCAAAAGTTATGGTCAAAACATTAAGTAAATGTCATTTTTTAGCATCGTTTTCAAAGCAATTCGACCAATTTTAAGTTATGATTACTTCCAAACTATTAAAAAAATTTCAATTACCCTTTGTAGACATATCAAGCTCATCATTGGGACTGTGGACTAAAGTTTATTAACCAAATACAATATAAGGTGTCTACAGTTTTCTACCTTTCTAGTGTTAAACGATCCACCCACCACTCGTGGGAGGCTTAATTCACCGCTTTTTTCCAATTGATAGCTAGTTGACTTCTCCTCCACCTGATTTGATCGGGTTGGATGCGAGTTAATCGCAAACCTGACCCAAACCAACCTATAAACACCTATAAATATATCAAACCACACAATTTCAAAAGAATAATATTGTACGTCAACAAGTTATTTTGGAAAAAAAAATTACAACATTTAAGAGAACCAACCTCAATAAAAATTTAAAGAAAAGTTATAACATCATTAATATATCAAATTATGTCTTCTATAAATGAAGAAAGCGTAATTACTCACATATGTGCACAAACATAAGGTCCAATTATAGGATTTCAAAATTGCATGTTTTTTCTACAATTTTTTGTTGAACAAACAATTTAGCTAGAATTTTTCATCTATGTAATTGAATAATTATATGTAGGGTTGTCCAACCCACCCAAGAAATTTGAGTCGACTGTCGCTCTACCAAACTATTTCGTGTGTTGGAGGCAAGTCACTTCCTCCAGAAACCAATTTCGACAGGTCGGTTTCAATTCTCCTCCCCAAAACCCTAAAAGCTTGAACCAACCGTCTTACTATACATTTTTTTGGCAAAAATTTCCAAATCCAGCAAGATTATAGCTAGATCTAGTGAGATTTTGACTGGGTCTAGCGAGATCTCATCAAATCAAGTGAGGTTTCCACCAAATCTAGCGAAATCTCATCGATTTCCTATCATTTTCCATCATTTTCTCTCTGTTTTTCAAATCTACAACTTTGACCAACCTGCCCGCCACCTGCTTAATCCAATCATCCTCTCGGTCGGCGGCGGATTGAGGGTTGCTTCACCCGATCAGGTTGGGTTGAATGCGGGTTGCACTCAAACCCATTCTGACCCAACCCATGAACAATCCTAATTATATGAAACCATAAAACTACATTGTAATATCAACTATCAAATGTAATCTCTTACTGGAGCACTGGATAATTTCTTATTATGAATGAGGCCTTTTAGGAAGTTTATCACTTACCATTAGTAAATATGCAGTCCTTGCAATGTGATCAATTGATCCAATAATAAAATTAATTAGTTTTAAAAAGGCACATCATCACCAACCCAACAGTACAAGGTGTTAACACTAAGCCAAAAAAGCCAAATCTCCATCACCTACGAAATCTATCTACCATTAGCATCCACTACTCCACCATCATATTCATTACTAGATTTGACAATATCGTGACAACCACCACCACAAGGTCCATAACTACATGACCACATCTCCTTATCTTCTTCACCCTGTCTCCTACTACAACTTTTGTGCGAAGTTTAAGGTGCTCCTAAAGTAAGACATCATTTGCAGTGGACAAAGGAGGTGAGAGTTTCTGGTTGTGGAGGAGAAGAAGAGGAATAGTTGAATAGGATTGGGTAAAAAAAATTAAAAAAAAAAAAAGGTGTTGGGGGGGGGGGGGGGGGGGGGGGTTTTTTTTTTGGTAAACATGTAATTATTGACTTGTATCTTGGGGAGTAATAGCCCTTACAATTTGTTAATGTACAATCCCAACAATGTAGTCCAACTATTCTAATAAAACTAAGCCAAGCCACACCAATAACCAATTAATAAAACCATCCAAGTTTCACATAAACAAACTAGCAAAACTTTTTTAAATTTCTTTTTTGAGGTTCACACCTCCTTCAACAATTCCATTAGGTAAGAGCATCGAGAATGAAAAGCCCTGAATTTGGGTTGAGCCTAGGATTCTTTCTTATGGTGATGGCACTAACCATTAAAAAAGAAAGAAGAGAGAGAAAGAGAGAATGAATGTTAATTTTTGCTCAGTAGGTTTTTTAATTGAGGTGTATAGATTTTCTTGTTATGTGTGATCTAATACTTTCAATAAAAAAACTAGATTACACTAAATTGTATATTACAAAATTTTCAATAAATGATACAAAAATGTTTCATTATTGTGTTAATAAAAGTAGCATACTAAATATCTTGATCATTGGATGACTGCCACGTATATTTGTTGCTGCTAAAACAAATAAATGGCATATCTGTGTATATATATGGCTTAGGTTAATAAAAATAACTCTAAATAATGTTACATTACTCAATATTTTTTAATTTGATACAATTTTTTACAAATCTACCATTAGATTACATTATTTTCATATATTCTCTATACTTGCAAAATATCAAGGTGATCAAATATCAATAGTCATATCATCAATCAAAATTTTAAATTTAAGTTTTTGTAGTTTAAAATAATGTATAAAAGATGAGTTTATAGATTAAATGGTAAATAACATCCAATTGACATGATTGTTAAGAATATATATAACATATAATTCAACGGAGGTATTTTCAAAATATGAATTCTATAACAAATTATTTGATGGTATAACATTACTTAAAGTTACATCAAATATAACTTGAAATCAACCCGATATATATATATATATATATATTTGGTCTCCGTCAAACAGAAACAAAACAATCCAAACAACCATCCATTTATGATTAAACAAATTAAAAAAAAAAAAAAAAAAACAATTTTTCCTGGGCCGTGCATTTGTATGTACTTTAACATTGGAAAATGTCGTATACTTCTAACTTTTTATACAACTGGGAAAGGTCCAACCTAGGAATCTAACAGCTGAGCCAAGACTTGGGTTCTAACTAAGAGGTCCATGTATATTAACTACGGAAGGCTTTTTCTTCTTACACTAATATCCATAAATATAAATATAGTCTCTGACAACAAATTATAAAAAAAATAAAATAAAATTTATACGGTGCATATAAAAAATACTCTATACCCGATTTCCGGCCATGTCTGTGGCTCTTACGACTCCTTCAATAAGTACAAAATATACAAAATTCTATAAAACCCATTTGACAATTTTTGGTTAGCTATCCTCTCATATCATTTTCTATGTATTACACAGGTACAGAGCTCACGAGCACCTGCTGGTGGTGGATGTAGAGGATCCAAGCCCAGATCAAGAAGAAACACAGCGGCCATTAACGAAGTTTGGGATACGGATCTGAGGAAGGAATCTGATGCGGGGATCCTATATTGAACGGGATAAGCGTGGAGATACCGAAGGGTGTGATTGTTGGGATCATAGGGCCGAGTGGGAGTGGGAAATCGACGATGTTGAGAGCTCTGAATAGGCTGTGGGAGCCACCTTTGGGGACTGTGTTTTTGGACGGTCGGGAATCTGTGATCTTGATGTGCTCACTCTGAGGAGGAAGGTTGGGATGCTCTTCCAGCTTCCTGCTCTCTTTGAAGGTATGCTGTTGCTATCTTTTTGCTATTTTGGCTCAATTATGTTTTTTGGTCCCTAAGCTTGTTCTTTTTTTCATGCTAAACTTTGTAAATGTAAAGAGCTTTTCTAGTAGTTTTACTTTAGAGACAAAAATTAGGTAGAAGAAGAGACTTTCTTTTTTAGGTAGAGGAAAACTATTTATAAATTTTTAAGAATGAACAGTGAAATATTTGTGAAAGGAAAAACTGTAGTAACAACAGTATTTTTTTTTAATTGAAAATAAATTTTGATAAATTCATTCTTAGATTATATTTTTTTTTTATTTTTTATATTTATAAAATTTTTAATAAAATTAAAGATGAATAGTTATATTATCAATATATTGTTTAAATTAAAAAATTTTGTAATTAAAAAATATGCATAAAATGTAAACATATAGATCATATAGCAAATAATATTTGATTAACAGAAAATTTAGCATTCGTATCAAGAGTATAAAAAAAATACAATTTAGTAGTTAAATTTTTAAAATTTTTAGTAATGTTTATTTGTATTGAGTAAGGTTATAACTTTAAACTATAACAAATTTTATATCTAAATTTTTTCTTTTGTGAAAAATGAACTTTTTAATAATTTAGAAATAACAAAAAAAAAATACTTTTTAAAATTTAGGAATAAAAAATTGCTTTTATTAAAATTTAGGATGGAAATAATATTTTAGCCTTTATTTTTTTTTTTTTTTTTTAGCTGAATTACTATGATACTTTCATTTTTATGGTTTTTTTCTTAGGCCAAAATACTTTTTTTGTTCCTATATTTTTGTTTTATTTTTAATTTGATACTCAAGTTTTTATAATTTAATTTTAATTTTTATATTTTTAAACTTATTGTCATTTTAGTCCTTGTCATTATCTCACTTATAGAAAACGCAATTTTAAGATAGAAGTGTAGCCCATTAATCATATGAGCCTTCTTTTCTTTTCTTTTCTTTTCTTTTTTTTCTTTTTTTAGTGCAATGACATTAGAAATAAAAATGACAGAAAGTTTAAGAATAGAAAGAATAAAATAAAGTTATAAAAACTTAAGGACTAAATAAAAAACATGATCAAAATATAAGGACATACAAGGTAATTTTGTCCTTTTTTTTTATCTTAAAAAGCATTAGGATGGATAAGCGGTGTAGATTTTTTCTTTTTTTTCTTTTTTTTGGTTTTGTGGGGTTTAGAATAAGTCCACGGACGCTTTCTTTTGCGTCTTGCTCTACCAGGCTGTAAGCGATGAAATTAAAGTGATGTTTGTTGTCTCTCCTTTACTCTTTGTTCTCTCCAAAGTTAGGCTAAATTTATAAAATACACCCTATAAATTTTTTTAAAAATTCAATTTAGTCCCCTTAACTTCACTTTCATTTATTCAGCCCACATCCCTCTTAATTTTCAAGTATTTTCAATTTGGGCCTCCCATCCACTTCTATTAGATGGGTTGTGTCCCAAAACAATGTTATTTTGGGTTCGTTTAGGGGTCTTTAACAAAATTTTTATTTTATGGAGACTAACAAAAAGGAATTGAATAAACTTGAAAGTTATAGGATTAAATTGAATGAAAGTAGAGTTAGATAATTGAATTGAATTTTATGCAAAATTAGAAATGCAATTTGTAATTTAGACAAAAAATTATGTATATAGCATTTTTATTTTTTTTGACAGCCACGACTCTAATGATTGCTCTATACTATATTAATTAGTTGATTCTCAAAAAAATATATATATATATATATATTAATTAGTTTTTTTATTTTTATTTTTTTTAAGTCTGGATTTGAATTGATTTTTTTTTTTTTTTTTTTAGTTTGGAGTCACCCAGGCTGTTTAATCAATTAAAAAATAAAAAATAAAAACAAAATCTTTATCAGTGGAACTTATCTTACCAGCTTTGTAGCATTAATGAAAGTAGCAAAATTCTATTTGTAACAATTACTAGCAATAATGAAAGTAGCAAAATTCTTTGTTGATCAAACTGTATCTTATGCAGTCAAAATACTGAACAAAAATTTCTAGTGGGGTGACCCACATTGATGCTACTTGCTCCCATGATGCTAAGGATTGCAAAAGTCTAATGATTCTGATTTAAAAATAATAATAATAAATTAATTATCAAAGTGCGAATCAGTCTGAGTTGAATCCAGGCTTATCTCATTTTATGGAACAGAACTGGGTTAAGTTTTGTTAAAGCCAATTAGCTGCAATTTTGCTTATTGTTAGTTTTTGTTTTTAGTGCTTGTAATTCATTCTGTTTTCAATTACAAGATTTAGGTGACACCTACTTTAACCCATGGTAGAACCATTGCATTATTGTTCAATTTCTTGTTTTTCTTCTTCTTCTTCTTATGAAGAGTATGTTACCATTTACATATCAATATATGCACGGCCTTACCAGGGATAATTGGATATCATCTTCTTAGGCACAGTAGCAGACAACATACGATATGGACCGCAATTGAGAGGGCAGAAGCTAAGTGATGAGGAGGTTTACAGCTTGCTCAAACTTGCAGACCTTGATTCCTCTTTTTACAGTAACACTGGTGGTGAACTATCTGTTGGTCAAGCTCAAAGGGTTGCTCTTGCTAGGACCTTAGCTAATAAACCAGAGGTAACCCTTTACACATGATCTTGGACTATTTGCAATCAGCATTGTTAAATATTACTAGCGTGATGTCTTATCATTATGTGGTAGTCTAATGGCACTTTGAAATGTACAAAACACTAGCCCAATAATTGGTACTGCGATTTCATGAAGGAAAATAACAATTTTAAATGAAAATATAAAATCTTTTAAAAAAAATTTATATAATTGTGATTTTGAAACAAGGGAAATAGTGTGTTTTCCAATTAGAGGAATTTTATCAATCTCCACATAGTAGCTGGAAAGCACGGACGCGGCGCCAGAGGCGCCGCACCCGCGTCAGACGCGGCCCGACGCGGCGACGCGCCTCGGACGCCGCTGACCGCGCGTCCGTGCCGCGTCGGGCCGCGTCCTGCCACGTGGCGAAGCCGACTCGCGCCGACGCGGCTCAACTCGTGCCGACTCGGGCCGATTTGGCCGTTTCGGCCGAAACCGCCGATATGACCGGTTCAGGCCGAAACTCATCTCTCTTCTCTGTGCTCTCCCTCTCTGCGAGTCTGCGGTAGTGCGGTGTGCTCGGACTGGCTTAAGAAAACAAAAGAAAGGTTAAAAGAAAAAAAAGTATGAACTGGGAAGGGGACAGAGAGGAGAGGCGGAGACGGTTGGGGAAGAAAGAGTGAAAGACTAACGGGAAGAAAAGAAAAAATATGCAAAAGGAAAAGGCTGAGTCTGACTTGGTGTGGAGATCTTTTTTAAAATGTGTGGTGTAGATTAAGTTTTGGAAATTGGAAAATAGAAGCCTTGGGAAAATAAAATAAAAAATAAATAAAAGGTGAGGTTGATATTCTGATGAGACCAAAAGTCTTGGGGAAATAAAATAAAAAATAAATAAAAGGTAAAGTTGATATTTTGATGAGATTAGATGTGTTGTTGACTTGTTGTGGCAGGTGAATAGAGAGAATAAAAGAAAAAAGATTAATCTTGTGGGTTTTATTTAATTTGGGATCATCATATTATAGTTATTATTTATTATTATTTTTAAATTTGGGATATGTGTATATAATATAAAAAAGTATGCTTAGCAATATATTAAAAATATAAATAAAAATATTTTTAATAATTTTTTAATCGCCGAGTTCCGCCGCACCCGAACCCACATTTTTTAAAAATTGCCGAGTCCCGCACCGGCACCCGAATCCCAAAACGCACCCGTGCTTCCTAGCATAGTAGATTGGAGGAATTTCCCTTTAAACCAATTTGAAAGTGAACTTTTTCTTTTTTAAAATTGTCAAAAGAACTGTGTTTTTGTGCTGCAATTTTTTTATAACAGCAGCACTTTTCATAGATTTTACCAAGCATTCGCATTTCTTCAAAATGCAACTTTTATTGTCGCTGGTATGTTTTCAGACATCTGACTCAAACGGACATATGGTGCTAGATTTGATCATGTGCTCTGTCTCGCAGGTTCTGCTGCTTGATGAGCCAACAAGTGCCTTGGATCCAATATCAACGGAAAACATAGAGGATGTCCTAGTGAACCTAAAGAAGAAACAGGGAATGACTATTATAATGGTCTCTCACAGCATCAAACAAATCCAGAGGATTGCTGATATTGTCTGTCTCCTTGTAAAAGGTGAAATTGTTGAAGAGTTAAGACCTGATAAACTCTCAGAAGCCAAGCATCCTATGGCACTAAGGTTTCTTCAACTCAGCTCATAAATGCTTTTTTATTGTGTGTTTGTGTGTGGGGTGCTCTTTAGTGATAACTAGAGGAAATGCCACCAATACCAAAAATCAATTGGTGTCTTGGCTTAATAATTGCCTTTTATCATTATAGAGTGGGTATTATAAGTTGAAATTCTATGAAGTGGATGTCATAGCTTAATGATAAAAATCGTTGTTGTATATTTTTCTCTCTCCATGTTGGTGTACTCTATATTCCTATGAAGTCTGGACCATTATCAAGATAATATTATGGGTGCTTATCTCCAAACTCTTATAAGTGAGTTACTGTCTTGGCAATACCATAGACAGGGTCTTTTTCTCAATCATAACACCTCAACAATAAAAACATATCATCCTGGTATCTTTTAAGTTTTAAGTAATGACATTGTGGGATTGGGAATTTGAGGAACCGTAAAGGCTAATTTACTCTCAGGCTTAGTTGCTCTTTAAAGAATCAAAATTTATAGACCTCAAGAGCATTTCCCCATTGACAATCTCAGAAAAGACTGAAAATCTTTTTTTTTTTTTTTAAAAAGATAGAAAAAAATAAACAAGCTTTTTTTTTTTTTTTTTGAAACCAAATTGTGTTCCACTTAATACTCTTAGATTGCACAAAGCGTTCCACTATTCTATTTAGGGATACCCATGCGTTTGGGTTATAAGACTAACGCTAACCTCTCTGTCCTCAGTCAACCTCACATTTTTGGAGGCTGAAATACACAAGTATAGTGAATCTGGACTCTGGAGCCCCAAAAAATAACTCAAACGGACCTAAATTTTAAGTTTGAATGCAGAATTAAGTTGGGTAATTAAAATAGAGATGAATGGTGGATCGGAGCCTGTAAAAATGATGTCATTCACATAGAGCAATTAAACAGTAAGTGAAGGACCATCACTAATTATGAACATTTTGGAATCAGCATGAGAGGGTTAAAAAGTTGAAATCCAAGAGTCTATAAATGAGAAGCAAAACAATCAAACCAAGCTTGTGGAGCTTGTTAGTTTGATTTGTGTAACCTGCAAACATGATCAAGAAAATGCAGTGCCAACAAAACCATGAGGGTGAAGCTTGTACATCTCCTCTTTGAGGAATCCATTAATAACGTCCAGAGAGAGAACAATGCAAACTGTAGCAGTATTATAAATTGAAAGTTTCCATAAAGCCTTTTTGCTGATGATATCCCTTAGCGAGAGCTTGGAATTATGCGGGCAATGGAAACATCAGGGGGACGCTTAATTTTATAATCCCAGCGGCAACAAACTACATTCCTGTTAGAGGGTGGAGGGACCCAAGTCCACATGCCCTGATTTTGCAAGGCAGAAAATTCTTCAAGCGTGGGCCATGGCAGCATGCCAAACATCCAGCTTGGAAGCAACACTAAAAGAAGTAAGTTCAACGGTGGTCAGTGGAGGAGCAGGATGTTAAAAGCAATGCTGAGTCCAATGCGTGTCTTATACAGCAACAAGCTTCCAAGCAGGATGATAGCATACAATTTGTTCGCGCAAAATAATCTGCAAGTGCACAGAATCGTAACAAGTAGTAAAGTGTTTTTAGAAAACGAATGTCGAACCCACAGGGATTAACTATGTTATTGAGTACCGAAATTCACTAAATTAATTACTATTTGGAAAAATCGAAAATAAATGGATTGTTCTACTATCTGAATTATATTAAACTATTTAATAAAAATAAATCTATGAATAAAAAATTAACAAAGCGTAAAATCTAAAAGTGTAAAAAATATGATAAGAATGGATCTAGAGCAGTTGATTTCACCTAACAAATCCCACACAATTTATTCTTCCTAATTATTAAATTCTAATAATCTCCCGTTGATGATTAAAAATTCCTTAAGTATTCAATATCTTCTCTCGAATAATATTAAAAATATCTTCAACTAACAATTCCATATCTCTATGTGAATTTAATTAATTGGAGACTCATTACGTACTTTGAATTTT